>NC_073313.1:25141538-25317157 GCF_027595985.1 Sorex araneus
GAGGCCGGGTTTTCTCCCATCATTTTCATAGGGGTTGGTCAGGGACAGGATCATTTTTGTAATTGCGATCTGACCCTAAGGAATGAGCGTGCGTGTAGAGAGGTCAGGGTAAACAAGCTGCAGATACATGTTCCCCAAATGTTATTCCCAAGGAAAGTGCATGAGCTTCACTGGCGTGTTGAGATGAGTGATTTCCGGTGCTGCTTGAATCCATTAGTGTATATTTGCTGATGTATTTGTCTGCTGGAGGAGCATTTCCTTCCCAAATCGGGAGGAAGTTTGGATCTTTTGTACTGCTTGTTGAGACAGCAACAAACACGGCCAATGGCGCTCAGCCTCTGGGTCTTCTGTCCCTCTCCCCGGACCTGTGAGAATCATTGTCCTTGGGACCTGGACTGTAGCTTTCCCCCTTGAGTTCCAAAGTGATTGACGGGTATGGAAGGAAATAAGGTAAGAGTGTCATGCACGGCCTAGCATGGGGGTCTGGGGGACACTGAGAATGGGCTCACCCCTTTGCACTCACAGCCTCCACCGCAGTGCACTCTGGGACAGCTGTGTGCAGTTGTTCCGGAGAAGAGCTTCCTAGCGCTATCGATTCCAGGGGTGAGGGGAGGGACAAGTGCAAGCTTTTCTCTGCATCTCTCACTGGTGGCCTGGGCTCGCGCCTTGGCCATATTGACTGACCGTGGGATATGCCGGTGGTCACAGTTGTCATTTACGAAGAAGAGCCACCGAGTGACGCTGGTTGTCATTCTAACGCTGCTGCGTGGCAGCGCAAATAGTCCCCTTTCTAACCAACCCGGTGGGAAAAGTCAATATCCCATCAGCAAAGGAGGCAAACGCATCAGGAGCTGTGCCCTCTCTCTTCCTCCCCGCCCTGCAGCTATTGAAATGTGCCCTCCCTGGGCGCACCACATCCGGGTCAGTCATTCTCCTGCCTCGGGTTGGGGCGCCATTGTTGTGCATCACCGCCCCATAATTAGACCTTTCCCAGTGTCTTCCGGTAAGGCAACGGAATGGGTTTCTCGATGGGGCCCCTCTGGGTCTCCTCCTCCTCTCTTTCTCCACTGCTTTGGGCTTTGGGTATGTGAATCCTCTCCCCAGAACCTTCTGTTGTTTGGAAAAGGCAAATGATGTCATCTAGAAAAGGTTTCGGAGAACAAATGTGAACGTGTGGCTGAGAAACAAAAATCCGGAGCCCCAGTTTTCCATTTTCAGCTGTTGTGCAGACTTCAGTGTGCCTGCTGGGGACCGGGGGTCCTGACTCCATCCCCACTGGCTCCCTTGGCACGGGCAGCATTTGGGGGCCTGCCCGTCTCTATCCGGGGGCAGCCAGCTGGGAGGCAGAGGGAACCCACTGCCTCCAGAGCAGAATGCACGCTCGGACTCCTGGTGTCCCAGGAGACCAGCTTGGTGGTGGTGGCAGGTTCCCTGAGGCATAATATGGGTGTGTTTGTTTTTAAGGAGACCTCTCACAGCCCCTCGCTGGGGTCCCTCAAAGCTCCAATGAAAAAATGCGCTTCATCGTGGAGGCCTAGCGATAGTGCAACGGGCAGGGTGCTTGTCTTGCTCATGACCGACCCAAATGGCATCGCTGGGCCCCTCCAGCGGGCGATTCTTGAATACAGAGCCAGGAGTAAACCCTGAACTTCACCGAGTATGGCCAAAAAACAAGCAAGAGCCTCATCTTACACCCCCCCCGCCCCCGACCACCCCTTGGGCAGGGTTCTCTTCTGCGGATATCGCCCTGCGGCCCGGAGTGGGTCAGGCACTTGCCTTGCACAGAGCCAGCCCCAGATTAGAGAGAGAGAGAGAGAGAGAGAGAGAGAGAGAGAACCATAGGAGCCCCCAGCGTGGCAGGGCAGCCAAGGGCTGGAGAGATGGTGTGGACTGTGGACCTTGCTGCCCGTGCACAGGAAAGTCCTGCAGCTGACCTCGCAGAACGACAGAGGGACAAGGAGAAGCCCACTAAGGCCAAGCCGATCCGAGGGGTTGCTGCCAGGGTGCATGCGCTCTCGCCTCCCAGCTCTGTTTCCGGCCACACCCATC
Source organism: Sorex araneus (assembly GCF_027595985.1). Classification (NCBI taxonomy): domain Eukaryota; kingdom Metazoa; phylum Chordata; class Mammalia; order Eulipotyphla; family Soricidae; genus Sorex; species Sorex araneus. The sequence goes on from NC_073313.1 coordinate 25,143,588, forward strand.
CTTGCGAGCTTTGCACACACTGGCCCGAGCGCCCGGTCAGAGCGGTGTCCGTGAGCACATTGGCCTGGCCCAGGTCAGGTGTTTGCAGGCCTCGGGGCCCCAGCCCAGAATCCCCCAGCCAAGGATTAGGAGCACTTCCGGGAGCTGCACCCCTTCTCTAATGCCTGAGGAATACTGAATGGGCTTTGAAGACGAGACTTGTAATCCTTTCATTCTTTTATTTCCCTTTAGATAAATTGAGGAAGCAGTATCTGACCGCCAAAGTTCTTCAGGACTACAAAAAACTCAAGAACACAGCCGAGCAGTTCCTGTCCCGAAGCGGCTACTCCGAAGTGAACCTCAGCAAACTCTTCGCTGACTGTGCAATGAGGGCCTGAGGGAACCCCCAAAGTGGGCTCATCCCCTGCCAGGGCCTCACTGGCCCAGCATCTGTTTGCTTTGGGGCTGCAGCCCACGTTCATGGGGGAGGGAGGCCAAGGAGGCCGCAAACCTGTTCAGCTTGCTACGCTTCAGAGAAGACGCAAGCACCCACCTTCCCACATCCCCACAGGACCATGGGACCTCGGAGCCCTTCGCTGTGCTCCTGAGGTGCTTTTGCTGCTTCGTGCTTGGGACTGGATTTCCGGGGGTGGGGGGAGTTGCTAAGGGAAGGGAAATCCAAAGGCACTGGGTCACAAGGACCCCAGGCTTTGCCCCGCCGCCTCAGCAAATGACCCTCCTAAAAGAGAGGTTCATCAAGCCTGCTTGGAGCGCTAACATTTTGCCTTTTCCAAATCATGCCAGTTCAACCCAGTCCGACCCCTGATGCTTCCAGCTGCTGTCGCCAGCAGTGGTCCGTTTGTCCACTTTGCTGGTTTGTCTCGATGTGCAGAGCTGGGGTGCATGTCGAAGGCCTGCACTTCCTCAGCAGTTGAAGCAGAGCTCACTTGTTTATTGAATTGCTTCAAAGTCCAACCCACACACGCATACACGCACACCACCAGGCAGGTGTTTTGCGCTCACATTCCGTTTTTTATTTCCCCTTACGTGGAAAATCCAAGTAAAGATTTATACAAGAGAAAGGCACATTTAAAATAATTTGACATACCATTTCATTATAAATGCATAGAGGGTAGAGGTTGGGGTGAAAATTTGCCAGAAGGGATGGTTCGCTGGCCCCATTTTTCTCATCACAACATTGCTCTCTTCGCCAGATGCCAAAAGGATTTCAGTACAGCAGTTCTCTCTTACATTATTAGTAAGACCATAGCAACAATCTACTTTCCTTGTACAGCTGTGCTATATTTTTTTAAAGTTATCTACCTATGTGTTTTATAAAAGAAAAATATGTTCGACTCTTTTTACTTAAGAATAAAGTTCTCTAAAGGGAAACCAGTTGTGGTGAATCATTCTCATGTGCCAAGAGGTGACTGGAGGGGCTGGAGAGAGAGTTCTGTGGGTGAAGCATTTACCTTGCATGCGGCGACCCGGATTCGATACCCAGCATCCCATGTGGTCCATAGGAGTGATTCTTGAGTGCAGAGTCAGGAGTAACCCCTGAGCACTGTCGGATGTGGCCTGAAAACAAAAGAAAAGAAGTGGCAGGGATGGAGCGATAGCACAGCAGGTAGGGCATTTGCCTTGCACACGGCTGACCCGGGTTCGATTCCCAGCATCCCATATGGTCCCCTGAGCACCAACAGGAGTAATTCCTGAGTGCAGAGCCAGGAGTAACCCCTGTGCATTGGCGGGTGTGACCCAAAAAGCAAAAAAAAAGTGACTAGAGGGGTAGCGAGGTGTGAGGCTGGAACTTAGAGGTGCTCACATGCTATGTTCTGAGGGGCAGTCTGGAGAGTTTCTGTGGCCATGGGGGATTTTAGGAAATGAAATGTCATTTCTCGTGTGCCTCATGAATGTGCACAGTCAGAGGACTATGCCAGTAATGTTTGCACCTGAGACCAAGCCCCTGTGAGATCTCCCAGCTCAGACCCTCGGGAAGACATACGCTAACATTGTGGAGACAGAACTGCCAAGATCCCGCCTTGTCATCTCTTTGCTCATCCTCACTCTTTTCCTCCTTGATTCTCTGCATCTTACACTCAGGTTCTAAGTAAAAACACCTTGGGTCTAGGACTTTACTGGTTCGTTGATTACTGCCTTACTCCTAGCTCTTCAACCTGTCACAACTTGGCATCCCCAAGTTGCTCAGGGCTTTGGTGAGGTTTTACCTGCTATTTACACAAATGGTTATCGAGATGGTTCTCTGGGGAATTTCCATTTTGCTTTCTGAAGACACCTCGTTTTCATTGATTTCTTGCAGTGGGTTATGGTAAAGATATCTCGAGAATCAGCCTCAACTTGATGATCCAGAAACTCCAAGAGACTCAAATAACTCCGACCTAGCTACTTTTCCTGTGTTTGCCGCTAAACCGTTACCACCTGTGTGAGAGCAGGAACCATTTGTGTAGTTAACCTGTGGAAAGTCACCATTTCTTAGCACAGCGCCCCAAAGTCAGTTAATGTTCTCTTACTCATTTGTAACTCCAGCTTGGTCAAAGTCCAGAATTTCAGAGAAAATTGAAACTGCAACTTTGATTTAAAAATCTTGTGTTGGGGCTGGAGTGATAGCATAGTGGGTAGGGCGTTTGCCTTGCACGCGACCGACCCCGGTTCAAATCCCAGCATCCCATATGGTCCCCTGAGCACCGCCAGGAGTAATTCCTGAGTGCAGAGCCAGGAGTGACCCAAAAACCAAAAAAATAAATAAAAATAAAAAATAATAAAAATCTTGTGTTGTAAGAGTCTCTCTCAGTGATTCCATTAAAAAGTTTTAAAAATAATAATCTTGTGGTGGGACTGGAAAGATAGCACAGTGGATAGAGCACGTACTAGAGAGATAGTATAGTGGGTAGAACTGAAAAACATAACAGTAAGCCAATAGTTCTCTCTTGGAAGATTTGAACACAGTACACTCAGCTTTCTCTGTAAAGGTGGTTACTCACTGGCTTTCTTTTGCTTTTTGAGGTATTTTGAGGCTACACTTGACTGTTCTCAGGGCTTTCCTACCCAGCCGTACTATCATTCTTGTCCTCCTTGACTTTTTGTGGTTTCACCCATCACTGTCACTGTCAACCCGTTGTTCATTGATTTGCTCGATCAGGCACCAGTAACATCTCCATTGTGAGACTTGTTTGTTACTGTTTTTGGCATATCCAATACACACAGGTAGCTTGCCAGGGTCTGCAGTGCGGGCGGGATACTCTTCATAGCTTGCCGGGCTCTCTGAGAAGGGCGGAGTAATCGAACCGGGTCGGCCTCGTGCAAGGCAAATGCCCTACCGCTGTGCTATCGCTCCAGCCCGTTTTACCCATAAGTTTCCACAATTCCCCATATTTGTTTCCTGCTCAATTGTTTAAAGTGACAAGATGAAACAAGCCAAGTTCACCGGATAGAGTGACTATGGTGAGTGCCCCTGAGGGCCAGTGGCTATGCAGTGGTGCTAGGAGAGGCCTAGCACATTTGGGACCACCGTGGCCCAGTTCTTGAAAGAAGCCAAGACTCTAGAGAGTCCATCGTTTCTTGATTTCTAAACTTTGGCGACTGATTTTGTTGTTGTTAAATGTATGGCTGTGGGCCAGCCTAAATTTATGGGTTAAACTCCATTGGCCAGTTGGGTACCCAGAGAGAGCCTTCCTCTCCGAACCTCCCCCGCCCAGCTGAGGAAGTCGCCTCATCCCACAGCGGGCTGTGCGTTCATCTATGAAACTATTTGCTAACTGGCAACTCTCCTTCCTAGAGAGGAGGCCTGAGGTTGAAGATCCTACCAGGAGCAAAGAGAGCTGGGAGGATTTCCATTGCTCTGGGAAACATTGCCCAAGACACGGGGCACAATCAAAGCTCACAGCTCACAGATTGGTGCTTGGGAGAGGGTTTCAAAGGGAGATGCATTCACTGCCCCTACCATTCATTTATCTAGCTTCCCTCCTCTATCTCATTCTCACTCTCCCTGTCTCTCCCTCTCTCTCTCTCTCTCTCTCTCTCTCTCTCTCTCTCTCTCTCTCTCTCACACACACACACACACACACACCTCAACGTGCTTTTTGCAACCTTTCATCTCAAGCACGTTAGCTTGGCAGAGGATGCAAATATAAGGAAACCCCAAAGCAGATTTCCCTCTCTCTGTCAGCATTTCACCAACAAACCAAGCCCCAGATTCTTGTGAGGCTCCCCCACCTGACTGTACGCTCAATTCAGTGCTCTCGATCCAAACCCCCAAACTTCAAGCTGCTTTCTTTGCCTTCCTCTCTTCCTCTCTCCCTCTCTCTCCTCTCTTTCTCTCACTCTTTCTTTCTCTTTCCCCTTCTGCCCCGCTCTTTCTCGGCTCACCTAAATATTTCTTAATTGAACGGTTTGCTGTGGAGCTTCCTTATAGCAGTTTAATAGATTAACTCATCTGAGCCAGCCTCAAATTTCAGATTAAAATTCCTTCATCCCGAAGGCAGCATTATCAGGTTGTTGGAGGCTGTTTTCAAACCTTGGTTTTGAATAGCAGCGGCTCTGCATTAATTTAACCACTAAGCTAATAAGTAGGTTTCGTTTTGTTATGCTAAGCTTTATTGCTTTTCTTTTGATCAGAATGGTGTTGTTGAGCAAAGCAGCAGACAAGGCATTCTTTGATGAGGGAATTAGTGCTCCATTCTTCCTCTATTATTCATAGCGCAGTGGAATATGTAAGTACCTGAGGGTGTCAAAGGAGCGCAGGTTCTATTGCAAAGTGCTCGCCTTGTTTCTCTCAATAGCTGACTATGAGATGATAAACCGCTTAATACACTGTGCTAATTGGATGAGAGCAAAAAGAGATGGGAATTAAGGCGAGGCAAAAGGAGAAAGTGCAACCAGCCTTCAATTCACTCTTTCACCACTTTAGCAGCACCAAAGGAGGCACAAGCTTTCTATAAGCAGACTAGAGGTTTTGTGCAGAGATAAAATGAACGTGTTAGTGGATTCAAGTAATACACTAATTATTGCACAGTATAAATACCACTACTGGTTTTATAACAGGGAGGTAAACTTCTTTTGAGAGGGTTATAGGATTGCTTGGCAGTGGTGTAGAACCTAATAAGGGCCCAGAGTAATAACCCCCTGGATTAACAAAATTGCTGCTTGTAGAAGTATGATTCAGGCTTTTACGAAGATTTCCGGAGAATGAATAAAAATGACTGAATGACATTTCTTAATGTATAACTGGTAATCGCTCCCTTTTCTTTAAAGAAAAAAATGTATACTTCAAACTGGACTGTTAATAACGTCCAGGGACAACACGACTTTTTCCTTTGAAAAATGCTTTTTTCCCCTTCAGGTAGCACGTTTTTCTTCTCCCCAGCCCCCAGCCAGGCCGCCACCATCAAGTTAAATATGCAGTTGCTCCGGGGAACTCTTCCAAAATACCATTTTAGGCCCCATTTAAGACCCCCTTCATTCACACACTTTTGTGTATATACATACACACATGCTCCCGTACACATTTTTCGCTTCTAAAAGCAAGTTGAGCTAACCCACGTATAATTTTCCTCTCCTCTAACATCAGCCCCCTCTCCATTCTAGTAAGATCTCCACACATAACGACACAAAAAAGACAAGTACTGAGCAAGCGCCTTGTTCCTTGGTTTTACAAACCAGAACCCACAGGAGACCTTTCACCGATTGGCCGGGAACATCAGTAAGAAGGGGGGACCGGAAGGGGACTGGCCTGAGCCAAGCCTGATGACAAACTGAAGACTTGAGTTGCAAGTCCTGGGGCTCCCAAAGCTCTTCAAGAGCCTGCTGTCCTCATCACAAACCTAAGGCTCAGGGCCCAGGGCCCAGGCCAGTTGTGCGTAGGTGGTGACGAAACTTTTAAGAAAGTTCTTAACAACTGCCTCCTGCCTTTACACTGGGACAGGGCCCGGATTCGCCTGGCCTGTCTTGAGGTAGCAGATTGTCTTGCCCCATCCCTCATCCTTCTGCCCAGCGGAAGCTGGAGCAGGCCCAACTACTCCGCACTCCAAGGTGCTATGGGGGTAGCCCTGGGAAAGCAGATGTGGGCTACTGGCTCTAAGGCAGGGGGCTCTCAGCTCCCGGGACCTGTATCTTCCTCCGAGATGGAAGAGGTTTGCTTAGGGTTGGTGGCGGGGGGGTGTCAGACGCTCCCAGCATTGTGACCGCGTTCCCAGATATTGGGGCCAAATTGGGTTGCCATTCATTAATAATGCTCACAATAAGATTAAATCATTCTGGAAAATCTCATAAAATCCCCCTAAGTACGCTCCAGTGGCTCTTTCCAATCCCCATCATTCAGCACTTGGGGAGGTTTGGAAGGAGAAGAAAATTGGTTTCTTTGCTTTTAATGCTGCTTTGAAAAGATACTCAGAGTTTGTCATGCGTGACATGTCACATGTTTAATGTGGACTTGCTGGAAGTCAGGGGGTCTTTAGCGTGTGATATTTATGGGGAATATTAAGTGCAGAATGAGGTCCCTCCAGCTGGGGAAAGTTGAAAGACTAGGAGGCCCAGGACCAGGCTTGTTTGCGGCATCAGAATGACATAGGATTAGGAGTTTGTGAAACAAGGCGAGGGGTTCTCATTGGCCAGTAATAAATGTAATCCTTGGAGGTAATTTCACGCAATTTGCTTCTGCTCCATGGAAGGGTCAAATGAGAAAAAATGACTTAAAAAAGAGTTCATTAACAGGAAGAATGGTACTGTTTCTCGTATACCATCCAACTGGCAGCCTGGAGCGAGAAAGGAGGAAAAAAAATCCCTACCTAAACAAAAAGCCAAAATCGTCGGAAAATTGATATTGACCACCAAAAAGAGAAAAGTTGTTTTCCCCTCATGCTCCTCAAATTCCAGGGAGTCCCAGTCCAGCGCGGGGCAAGAGGCTTCCCCCCAGAGGCCTGCGGAGGCTAAGGGAAGCAGACTCTCAGATTGGGAGGTCTGCCCACAGGCCCCCTAGCCCCAGAGGGGAGCTGGCGGCCCTAGGCCTGACCCCTCCTCGCCGGCGCCGCGCTGAGTCCTGGGCCTGGACAGAATGACCGTGACCCACCCAACGGCCAAGGGCTGGTGGGCAGCCTGCTGCCCCGCGAGCCCCACTGACGCGCTCCCCAAAGTTTCCATCGAGCTGGGGATTTCTGAGCGGGCGTGGGGGTGCGGGAGTCGGCTGGCGACAGCTGGCGAGCGCTGCCCATTCCTCCACCCCCACCCCAGTTCTCGCTGACCTCGGCCCGACCCCGCACCGGCCCCTCGGTTCCTCGGCGGTGTGCACTTGCGCCCCTGGCCTCTGAGGGGTCCTGCCCCCCCCCCCCAACACACACACACATACACACACCTTCTCCTGGGAGCGCGCGCCGAGCCCGAGGGCCGGACTCCGGAGACGCGCCGCGCCCCCCGCGGTGACCGGCCAGTCGCCTGCAGCCTGACGGGGCGTCCCGCACCCGTTCACCAGCAGCGGCAGTCACGCTGCCGCGGCACCCCCCTCCTGCCCCTCTCCCCAAAGGTCCGGCGCGCTAATTACTGCAAATTGAAACTAATTAAGCTTCTCTTCCCTTTCCCATCACCCTGGGAGCGTCGCGAGAGCCAGCCCCCCGCGGGCGGGCTTACACCCACTGGTCACCCCGAAGGCTCGGGGGGAGGGGAAGCCCCCGCTCCCGCTGGGGGCAGGGTGCAGAGGGGGTTCCGGATTGCAAATGTTTGGGGCTCCCCATGAAACCTGAATTGTTTAGATTTTTTTAAATGTTTACACCTCCCAATGCCTGAGTAAGTGATGTAATGACATTTGTCGAGTTAAGATCTGCTACTTGGATACCCCACGCTGCATTTCCATCACCACTGTTCCAACTCTCTCTCTCTCTCTCTCTCTCTCTCTCTCTCTCTCTCTCTCTCTCTCTCTCTCTCTCTCTCTCCTCTCGCACGCCCTCCCTCGGGGAGCCCTTCTCTAAGCCAGCGCCTGGCGCCCCGTTCTCCCGCTCTCCCGCCGTTACCTGTCACCTCCGACTGCAGACTGCGGTACTTCCTTGCTAGGTGCCACTTTCCACGAACCTCTTCCTCTGCTTTCCGAACCAAGACTCCCCTCGCTTCCAATTTCTGCTCCGTTGTCAATGATGCCTACCATCTACCCACCCACCCAGAGCCCCCCCCATTTCCGCAGCCCAGAGATACCCCCCTCTCGCGGTGAGAAGATGGGGGGGTGGCGGGGGAGGGAGAAGCGCGTGGCCAGTGGGGTCGGGGAGGCATCCTTAAATGTTGTAGAAACCCGGATCTCTTGAAAGATCAGAATGAAACCAGGGGCCTCTGCCAGGAAAACGCGCGTGTGCGTAGACGAAAAGGGGGGGTTGTCAGCGTGCAGGAAAGCCATCCCTGGTCTCTGGGGTCCCCTTCTACCACCTCAGGGTTGCATAGAGCATCCACACTTCCTTGTGTTAAACATATAATTTTTTTTTTATTTTGAGCGTGACACTTCTCCACTAGATAGCAAGGAAAAGTGATAACAATTACACATTACACAAAAGTACTGTACCATTGCCTTTATCATGAAGGTTTCAGAAGCCTCTACAGTTAATAAGTTAAATAAAGGGCTTGAGTACATAAATATTTGTCTAGGAACCCTACCGTATCTACAACACAGTAAGAATCTACAGGAGGACAAACTTTTACCATACCACGCTGAGTGCAATTGCGTTATAACATTTCAAATATACAAAGCTCTGTTCTTTTTTTTTTAATAACAATGGTATGTACAGAATCAATAATCACAGTTTGGTGACTTCAACAGTCCATATTCTAGCAGAGTATTTCCCTTTGGTTTGATATAAAAACCTTGGTTGGTGTATGATAAAGAAGAGAACAAGTACGAGACGCCCCTTTCCTTTAAGTGCACTGTCAGCTATCTTACAGGTCATGCGTGTGCTGCCCTGGCTCATGCCTCGGGCACACGCAGGAGAAATCAACTTAGACCGCCAAAATGCTATTTCAAAAGAAAAAAAGCCCAATGGGGTGTCAGGAGGAAGAGGGGAGGATGGGGCTTTTACATCGCTTCACTTCAATGCCAGGCGTCTTGGGGGAGAAAAGCTCTCCCGATATTTTCAGTAAAGTAAGAACGGGAGAGTGTGGACGTTCGAGTTGGAGCAAGGTTGGCAGTGACAGGGGCAGGGGCAAGGACAGGGGCGGGGGGCGGGTGGACGGCTCGCCGAGGAGGTGCCAAGTCCGTTGGCACCGACGGCTGCCTCTCGCCCGCGTCCAGGCTGCTGCGGGAGGCGGCTGCGCTCTCAGTGCCGTCTCGGGAGTGTGCTGGTCCTCGGTTTCCATTTGGTCTAGAGTGGTGCTGAGTGAGGTGACCTTTCGGGGCGCGCCTAGGGCGCGCGCGCGGGGGGCGGGCAGCCTTTAGCACACCTCCTTGCCCGTGCTGGTGCCCGGCAGGATGTTGAGCTGCGTGAGCTGCGCTGCGTGCTCCTTGGCCTTGAGCCTCAGCGCCGCTATGCTAGAGGCGCGTCTGTCTGCGGCCGCAGTGGCCGGGTCGGCCAGCGCGCCCGATGCCACCGCGCCCTCCACGGCCGGCGTGGGCTGTCTCAGGAGCGCGGCTGCGGTCGACGCGCTGGTCAGGGGGGCCATGGTGGAAAAGAGCCTGCAGGGAGAGCAAACAGCGCGGTCACGGCCGGGGCAGCGCTCCCCGCGGGCCTGCAGTGTGGGTCCGCGCGTCCCCACGCAGGGCGGAGGGAGGGGGGCATGAGCTGCGCGGCAGGCATGGGGGTGCAGCTCTTCCCCGGGAGGGGGAAGCGGAGGGAGGACCCAGCCGGGGAGCTGGGGTGAGCGGGAGGGAGCTGAGCTGGGGTGAGCGGGAGCTGGGGTGAGCGATGCGAGTAGCTCACGGTGCTGCTCCGGCGCCTTCGCTCTAGAGGGGGGCGTATTCCCGATCCGGGGCTCCCGCTGCAGCGACAATTCGACAATTCGCTTTGCCAGGAGCAAAGACAAAGTGGGGAAAGGCTGCCCCGGGCGACTGAGGTGCCAGGATCGCGATGGCCCCAGCCCGGGGCTGCAGCGTTCTCCCGGGGGGTTCGCTGGCTCCCCGGCACTCCCACTCCCATCAGCTGAGCCGGGCTGCGGGATGGGGCGGGAGGCACCCGCTGCCTGTTGGTTCCCACTCGGCCCAAGCGGCTGAGGGGCCCCCCCGCTGGCGCCCCGTGCCCCCCTTTCCCTGCTGCCTTTCCTGGTGTCTCCGCAGCCGGGCTTTTGCAGCCTCGCGTGTGACGCCCAGCGATGCCCCTGCTTGCAACTTCCCCAGCGCTGGCCCCTTTGCACCACTGCCTGCCTGCCCGGCCGGCGTACCCGAGCTCTGCCAGCTACCCCTACCCTGCCATGGCCAAGGCCCCCCATGCTGACTTTCCGGAAGCCATCCCAAGGGCTCAGACTTCATCCCAGCCGGGCCAATTCCGGTTCCCGCGATTAGGAAGGAGTCCATGCGACTAGCCCAGGACGGCCCCCCCCCATCCCTCCTATCCCCTCCTCCAATCCACCCTCCTGCACCTCCACCACACCCCTCCCCTGGTGGCCCGCTGTTGTAAGTCACTTGTCTGAAGGAAAAGGGAGAAGAACACGGGACTTTTAAATTTCTTTTTTTCCCCCAAAAAAAGTAAGAGCGTGGCCTGGAGGGGGCGTAGTGTGCCCTGGCTGCACTAGGTAAACTGAGTCAGTCCACATCAGCGCACTGGCTCTTTATTTTGTAGGTTTGTTATGGGAAACTAATTTTAGTCCCTGTCTTTGGTGAAAGATCTTTCTCTAAGCTGACTTTTGTTAAGTGGCTGCGCAGTTGGGTGAATCTATTATTTCTTTGTTCACCAAGAGATCATTGATGCTGCATTCAGTTTTATTTTCACTGCACTTTCCAACTTCATACATCCCTCTTTTGTTTCTTTGTCTGTGTGATTGTACAGACTTTTTTTCTGTCATCATTCGATGTTCATCTAAAGAAAGGGAGTTATAATGCATGCTGTACTGTTATTTCCTTGCATCATGCCGCTGTAGGGGCCGGGGGGTTGCACATATGGGGGTATGGTTGTCAGCAAGGTCACTTGAGTGACAGGAAGATGGAGTCTGGGGAAGAGGAATAAGTTCTGAATTAATTCTTTGTGCCCAGAGGACGCGCAGCTCCTGCCTCTCCCGAGGAACGGGGCTGCGGTCCCCTGGCTAGCAAACTTCAGGAGGGGTTTGCCAGGAAACTTCAGGTCCTCCCTGCTTCTGCCCTCCTGTTAGCCCCGGAGCACTGAGGGCTGCAGTGCTGTTGCCCTTCAGATGGTGCTTTTCTAGCTTTCCTTGAACACTACCACCATCCGCCCTCCCACTGTTCCCCCTGTCCCGAGAGCCACATTCCCTGAGGCCAAGTGTTGAGAGTATTTCCTTAGGCTGAGCTTCTGAGCTTAAGTCAAAAAGAAAAAGCAGTGGAGACCCCGCCAGCCTGCCGCTTCCTCCCTCATCCCAGCCTCCCAGGGTGTAGCAGACAGACAGATGGACAGACACAAGGCTCTCGGAGGCCACGGGTTACCTGCCAAACGCAGGGCTGATGAAGGCCGGGTGCCGGAACACAGCGGCTCCGAGGAAAGTGCTCAGGCCCAGCGGCGCCCCACTGGGCGGCAGGCTGGCCGAGCCGGGAGGCGGAGGTAGGCTCGGGAAGGCAGCGGCTGCGGCGGCGGCAGCGGCAGTCCAAGCCGAGTCGAGCGCCGGGTGGTGCGGGGGGAAGGGGCTGGCGTCCAGGTAGGGGCTGAGCGGGTGTGTGGCCGACAGTGGTCCCGGGAAGGGCAGCCCAGGAGGGTGGGTCTGAGCCCCTGCCTTCTCCCGCTTGCGCCACTTGGCCCGCCGGTTCTGGAACCACACCTGCAAGGCGCAAAGAACCAGGGTCTGCGCAGCTCCTGGCGCCCGCCCGCGCGCCCCCGCAACTCCCCACCCCCCTGGCCAGGGCACAGAACCTCTTTTTTCCAGTGGGGTCTGGCCCACCTCCACCGACCCCTTTGGTCTCCGGTCACAGCTAATCTGGGACCAAGGGGATGGTGAAAAGGAGCCCAAACTTAAAGCCAGCAGCTTGAAATACAGGAGGGCAAGCAAACTCCTTCCTATGAGTATTACCGAGTCGCTTAGTTCCTTTCTGAGTTCCAGGAAGGTGGCTTGGTGTGATTATCCATGGGGGGAGGGAGGGAGGAGGAACCACTATCTAAATGTTCTGCGCTGCCATTTGCTTCCTGCACATCTTCGGCAGCTCACTTAACCCTCTCTAAACCTCAGTTTCCTAATCTGTGAAATGGGGGCAATCATGTTTCCTGCTCCCCCCTCAAGCTCTTGTAAAGAAGGAATAGAATCAGGCAGGTGAAAGCTGGAGAGCGATTTACAGGCTGGAACCCACCCAGAGATGCATGCCAGTAAGTATTTTGCTGCCTTATTCGTTATTTTCACTTATTTCAGTTTGCCTCAAGAGCTGGCAAAATCCGCGCTCTGTTTTGAAAAGGGAATTGGGGAAGTAGCTCGTTTATTACAGAAATCCTTGTTGAACACCTACCAGCACTAGGCTGGGTTCTGGGGCTTGGGGAGAGCTGAAAGGGAGGGAAGAAATGCCCAGAGTAATTAGTGAACAAACATACATTTTTAGGGGATCAGTTCTCCTTCCATGAATCCGGGGTGGATGGCCTGCTATCCGCAGGGGTACTGTGCAGGGCTGGATGCTACCCAGGGAGTCAGTAACTGCTTGGCCCAAGCAGCAGGCAGTGCCTGGACACCTACATGCCAGGTGCAGGAAACCCCAAGACTTCGCCAGTCAGAGCTCACAGGTCCTTATTTCTGGGGGTGAGCTGGGGTAGTTAACTAGGTTTCTCAAATAAGATCACTCTAGGCTTGGGGGAGGTTTGCAGCACCAGGCACCTTCCTAATTGTTAATAGAAAGCAGCTAGCTTTAGTGGAGCCCTTTACCTGAAATGTGGCAGCTACCAGAGCCTAAAAATAACTCCCAGGAGCAAAAGATTATTTTTATGTGACCTGCTCATCACACCCACAGCTGAGCAGATATGCTCCTTCTCCCCTGAAGGTATTAATATTTTTAGGGCTGGGTTTATGCCTGCACACAAGACGAAGAAATTAAGAATGAACTCCAGGGCTATACAGAGTTATATTAAAATATAATGTAAATGATCCCAAAGGAATATGTTCCCCCCAAACGGGGAAGACATCCGTGTCTCTCAAAGACACACACTGGGGGCTGTCATTACGAGTAACTTCTAGACTGCCATCTGGGGCAAGAAAGCTCCAGACTCCACATGGGCTGAAGGCTTAGGATTCCTCTGAAAGGGAGCCCATCCCTAGCATTCCCCAGTCCGGCACCATCTATTTGGGAACTGCAGAAAACACGCCAGTGGGGACATTCAGAGCCTTGCACAAGTCTAGGTGACACCCAGGCTGGGTGGGCAGCTTTTGTGTATCCGAATCCGTCTAGACGAGAATACCCGCCACTCTTCCATTGCACTGAAAGGAAGAGGCTGGAGGGGGGTGCGTGCAGAGGCAGAACACCCCTAAAGAAAGGGGAAACCTTTTCCAGAAGCTCCTCTCTCCCGGCTCAACTGCAATTATCAAGATGTCCCCCTGCAATTCCTCATTATTGAATTAATACCTCTGAGGCCCCCCAAAGGTAAACGAAAGGACTCTGATAATTCATATTCACTTAATTACATCTTCTCCAGTGAATAGGGAGAGAGGAGAAGGGGAGGGGGCGCTCTCTTTCTTTTTAAAAGTTATTTAACTTTCCCACGACTCGTTCCCCCGAGCTGAAAATACGGAGTTGCTGTCACATCTCTGTTTGACAATGGAGAAATGTGTCAACAGAAAGGAGGGGACTGGCCTCATCATTAGCCCTCTAATGCAAGAAGCTGTTGTGTATTAAATGAGCCATATGGAATTTATTGTGCTTTATCAGCGCTTGATTTTGACTGTAAAGTGATTCACTCAGCTCCTAACCTAGGGACATCTGTTTTCTGTTGGCTGTCGGGGCAGCCCAGTGTTGATCGTCTCTTTGGTTATGAGGCCTGGGTTCGGAAATGCACTCTGGTATGGGGCTGCAAACACCTTTAATAGCATTGCACTCACTCCCTATTAGATCAATGTGGGCTCATTGCTATAAAAAATGGGAAATCAAATAGCATTAGCCAGCTCCTTGTGCGGGCGGAGGGGAAATCAAACAGCATTTTGCCTTCAAATGGCCCTGTTTGTTCTAGCACTAAGTGGGCTTTTATGAAGCCCGATTGGAGACTTAATCGCAGCCAAATACCTGCTTGGAGCTGAGCGGATTTGTCTAACAACCAAACCCATGCTCCATCCCATTATTTCAATCAGGAGAAGTGAGTCTGTGGATTGTTTCCTACAGGGGTTGGGGGGACCAAGGGGGGGCCAGGGGAGGCGGGATCCTGAACTGTAGTCTCAGGAACCCCAAAGCTTTTCTGATCCTGGACTCCTTCCTCAAGGCTCCCCAAACCCAGAACCCTCACCCTCCCACCTGCAAGGTCTTCATATTTGACTATTTGTGTATGAGTGTTGGTTAGTTAGTTTTCTTATTCTGCTTATCCTCAGTTTGTACAGGGGGGGTCTTGTCTGCCCGCCCTCCATCTACCCACCCCTCTTTCTTTCCCGCCCGGACCCCCCACCCTTCCCCCTCTCTGTGACGCAGCTCACCTGGACTCTGGCCTCAGTCAAGTCCAGCCTCATGGCCAGTTCCTCCCTAGAAAAAAGCAACGGGTATAGGTCACTGCAGGCTCCCACAGGCCCCTCTGAGCTGCCCTCTTTGGTTATGAGGGCAGCTCAGAGCTGCCCTCCTCCTTTAGGGGAGCCCTGCCTGTCTGCCCTCACCCCTAAACAGACATCACCCTCCCTTCACCCCTGGAATGTCTACTATTTGACTGCAAACCCAAAACCACAAAACATGAGCAGATATGAGAGAACCTAGCTTTGATGGTATCATATCCCTCATAGAGACCAGCGTGGCTTCTGAAGTCTGTATGTCTACAAAGCTGGGTACACAGACCTCTTAAGTTAGAGTCAGACCACAGAGAGAGAGAGAGAGAGAGAGAGAGAGAGAGAGAGAGAGAGAGAGAGAGAGAGAGATCATATTAGGACACACCATGTCCTAATATTAAAGGGGAGAAGTCAGTACTCAAAGAAAAAAAAACACCCCCCCCACCCACACCACCCAAAAAAGTGTGGCTCTGTGGATTTTCCTCTACCTTTCATTTTCTCTCTTCCCTTCTCCAGCTCATTCCTGCGTGCGCGCGCCCTCCCCTCCCTCACTCCCTCAGGTCATACTTCCCATTACCCTCTGGAGATATGCTAAGCTTGTTAAGAGTTCAGTGGGGTAATTTTTCGATTAAACAAAATTCTGCGCACCTCCTGACTCCAGTGCCCACTACAAACCCTGCCCATCTCAGGGGAAGTCAATTGAACTGAAACCCTACCCCTTCATTGCCGTTATTACTGCCACAATTAAGGCAAATAGGAAACCATTAAGATGCTGTAAAACGGCTTAAACCTGTTTACGGAGAAACTCTGAGTGAGCCCAATACAAGGAGAGTGCTGGCGGCCCGCATCTGGGACCCAGGTTTGCACTGCTGCGAGTGTGCCCCCCCCCCCCCCACAGACACCCCTTAGCCCACACCTGAAACTTCAGGACCCGAGGGAGAAAGCCAGACTCCCCATGCCTCCTACTCCAGGTAGAACCAGCAAAAGCAGCCCGCACTGGTGGGGCTTGGGGGCCAAGGGGCTTTCATTGCCCCTTGGGTCTGGAGGAGTTAAGAGTGGGCCACTGGAGGAGAGTGACTGCCCTCTTTCATACTCTGGTTCCCTGGATAAACTAAAAAAAAGTGGGAGGAAGGCACACCTGGAATGCCCACTGACACCCCATTTTTTCCCTTTTGGAAAGACACGTGAGGAACGCAGAGAGCCCGTGGGCCACACGCTGTCTTTGCCAATGGTCATTAGGGGCCCGGATGACCGACCCCCGGAAGGATTCGAAAGCCTTGTCTAGCTGAAGGAATGACGAAGGAGGGTGCCATACCATCCCTCACTCCCGCTTTTCGGTTTCCCAGTGGGAAAGAGTTTGCCAATTAGTCGCCAGACCAACTTGGCAGAGTTGCCCGAGGCAGAGATTTCTCCTCTGGTTCAAAGAAGCGGGCGGCTTCCCGCTTGCAGGGCGCACATTGAAAAGCTGCACACGTCTCCGGCGAGCTGCCTGAGCCCCGCCAGCCCCGCGCCGGGCAGACGCCCAGCGCTCGCTCCCTCCCCACTGGGGCCACTGGCGAGGGCTTGGCTGGGGCCTGAGAGCCGGACGCACTGGCTGCCCACCGGGTCACACCCCAGGCCCGCTGGCCCCGTGGGGAGAGGGGGAGGGAGGAAGCCGTCTCCGTGCCCCTGAGGAAAAACTCAGTAGCGGGGAGCTGAGTGTGCCCAGGTTGAACCCCCAGGCGGGACCCCCTCCCCGTGCGGTTTGTCTGCTGCCTGCGGGGCTGCCAGCCTTCGGGCGCCCACCCCTGTGGACCCGGGTCCCGCGCGGGGTGAGCATGTGGCGGCGGCGACAGGACAGAGAGGAGAGGACAAAGTTGCAGGCCGGTGCCCCCTCCCCCCCCCCCCCCCGCCCAGGTGGAGACTGGACACCAGACACTGCCCGGGGGTTATTTCCGGAGCCCTCAAACGGCGCAGCTTGGATCTTTGTTAAAAGGCCTTGTCCGCAGGCGCGCGAGCCGGGTAACTGATACCCACCAGGCTCCCGGCGCACCGGGCGTGGGTGGCAAGCACGCCACTGCCCCCAAAAATAACCGCCACCTCTGCTGGGGCTGCGGCGCCAGGAGCGCAGCACCCGGGCCCTGCCAGTCTGCGCGGCCGCGCGCGGGGGGTCCTGAAAAGCCCATCTTGGTTTTCACGTCCCCGAATCACTCCAACTTGCCCTGTGTGTGTGGGGGAACACTTTCCCTTGGGCGGCGGGAAGGAGCGAGAGAGGGCAAGTCAAGTCGGCGCCCCAGCCCAAACTTCCAGCCCTGCGCCTGGAGGGGGAGGGGAGGGAGGGTACGGCGGGATTGGGGAGTTGGGGACTGGCGGGGCCGGGGACGAGGGCCGGGCAGGGGGTGGGGGCTCGGCCGGGCCGCCGCGGGTTCGAGCCTACCTGGTGAAGACGTCGGGGTAGTGCGTCTTCTGGAAGGCCCGCTCCAGTTCCTCCAGCTGGTAGCTGGTGAACGTGGTGCGGTAGCGCCGCTGCTTGCGCTTGAGCAGCCCCTCCTCCGAGTCGCTGCCCGCCGACAGGCACACGCTGTCCTCGCCGTCCTTGCCCTCGGCGTCCTCGGGGTGCAGCAGCAGCTCCTCCTTGGGCGACAGCTCGCCGCCCTCGGGGGCCACCGCGGCCGCCGCGGCCGAGGCCACGGCGCCGGGGGCGGCCACGCCGCAGCGCCGGGGCTCCTTGAGCAGCGCGCGCGCGTCGTCCTCCAGCAGCTCCTCGTCGTCGTCCTCCAGCAGCTCCTCCTCGTCGTCGTCGTCCTCCTCGTCCTCCAGCAGCTCCTCCTCGTCGTCCTCGGCGCCCGGGCCGGCCCCCGCCGCCGGGGCGCCGCCAGGGCCGCCGGCCGGGCCGAGGCGCTCGTCGGGGTGCGCGGCGCCCCCCGGGCCGGCCAGCTCGTCCAGCGCGGGCGGCGGCGGCACGAAGGGCGCCCCGTTCTCCCGGTACGACTTGCTGCGGCTGATGCTCACCTGCGGCGCCTGGCTGATCTTCAGTGTGTCCCAGGCGGCGGCGGCCGCGGCGGCGGCCACCGCCACCCCCGCGCCGTCCGGCCGCTCCCCGGGCCGCGCGCTGGGCGGCGGCGGCGGCGGCGGCGGCGCTTCCCCCCGCGGCCCCGCCGTGGCCGTGGCCGTGGCCGCCGCCGCGGCCGCCGCCGCCGCCGCCGCCGCGGCCGCCGCGGCGCCCTGGAGGAGGCGGCCCCCGCCGGGCCCGTACAGGCGCCGGAGCTTGGGCGGCAGGTGCAGCTCAGCCTCGAACGGGGCGCCGCTGCCCTTGGGGGAGCCTGTGGGCAAGGGAGAGCGGTCAGCGCGGGGTCCCCGGGCGCCTAGGCCCCGGCCGCCCGCGCCCTCCCGGCCCCTTCCGGGCCCCTGTGCAGGAGCTCTCCTGGTCCTGCCACCGCTTTTGCTCTCCCCTTGCGCCTCTTTTCCTCCTTCCCTCTCGCACTCGTCCCTTTATTCCGCTCCTCGCGGGGCCTGTCTACTTGCCTTCATTCATTTACTCCTTTTTGTCTTTCTCTCCCATCCCTCCCTTTCGGTCCTCATCTTTCTCCTCGCCTTTCCTCTTTTGTGTGCTCCCTTCCTCTCTTTTTTTCCCTTTCCCTTGCTCGGTTTCTCACTTCCTGGGTTCCCTACCCATTTCGGACCAGGGGAGACTCTGAAGATATTGAACCACTTAAAACACACACACACACACACACACACACACACACACACACATCCCAAATCACAATCCCCTCGAAAACTTGGCGCACGACCTCTGCCAGTGGCTCCGTCGAGGAGACCCCTGTGGGCGGAAGCGGTCTGTCCCCCAGAGCGGCCGCCGCACCCCAATAGCCTCTAGTGGGAGGGGGGCGGACGCTCCTTGTGTAGAGAGGCAAAGAAAAATTTGTCCAGACAAAACTGGGTTCTGAAAGGCCTGAGGAAGGGCTAAGGCGGGGGAGGTCAAGAGCCGCTTCTTGCCTTTGAGGAAACGCCTGCACAGGTGCCACTTAAGGCGAAGAAAAGAAAAGGGACAAGTCCGTTGTAAATGGCCACTTGGCCACCGCGAACTCCCCTCTTGCAGTGGTACTGGGGCTAGCCCAATGGTGTTTGAATTTTAGAAGAAATCTACCCTTCTTTCCCCGTAATCGCTCTGCAGGCAGCACTAGGCGAAACTTACGGTCCGGGACAACAGGACAGTTGCTTTAAAAATTTTTTTGGGGGGGTGGCGAAAGCCTTTAGACATCTCAACTCAATTTCTAAAATAATGGTAGCAAGAAAAAATAGCACCCAGAAGCCGCACGTTTCATACATTTCCCATCCATCAGGGAGCATTGGGAAGTCCCAGGCAGATGCTTTTTTCAAAGCGTGGGTTTAAAAGGTCACAAGTAATCTAGAATCAGGAATAATAATAATTTTCAAAAGCAAAATAACGGTTATAAAGAAATCTTCCCAAGAGGAAACACCAAGACTCACCGGCCTGGGGACCGCCTCCCACACACACACACACTGACCAGCTTTGGGGGTTCTTGTCTTCACTAAGTTCCTGTTACAAGGGACCACCAGTACTTGATGTTTCTAACCTGTCGCCCCTCTTCAGAGCACACCCAGGGCCACCAAACGGGGCATTTAAATGACCCAAAGACCAGCCTGGAGAATCTAAGGAGCTCCAAGTGAAGCCTGGCCCAGGCTTTTTGGAGGCAGAGAGGGAGGGAGAAACAGCTCCCCTGATCTCACCCCCCTCCTCCGCCCCAGATGCTTAGCGCTCTTTGAGGCACCAGGCCTCTAAGTTGTTCCCTCTCTTTTCTCAGTGTCCAGTGTGACAGCCCTGGGTCCCGGGCCCCAAATACCAAAGACCCAAACCGTGACCCGGGGCCCTTTTGCAGGTGCCGAGGGGGAGGGCACAACCTTACCTTGAACGTTCTTTTCCTGGTCGTTGCGGCTAGCCAACGGGGCGGGCAAGCTCTGTGCAGCTCCCAGCAGCCGCATTTTGCACGGGCTCCTCCGCCCCAGGATGCTGTCGATGCAGTAAGAGGACAGCAAAGTTGGAGATTTACTTTTGCACTCGGGCCTCTCGGAGCAGCCCTCCTCCTGGTACTGATTGCTCATGGCTGGGCTTTTTCCCGGGGTGCAGAGAGCGGGGCCGAAGACTGCCTCTCCCGGAGGGTGGAGTGGGCTGGGTGTGTTGGGGGGGTGTGGTTGGATGGCGGGCTAGAGTGGCTAATATTGCGATCTCTGCACCGCTCTCCGTCTCTCGGTGGCTGGCCGCCGGCTCCCGCCCTGCCCGAGGCCTGAGCTCGCCCTCTCCGCGCTCAGGACAAGCAGTAACAAGTGTAGTGAGCGGCGGGCGCAAAGCTGGGGAGTCTGTCTCCTCCACGTGCTGAGAGGCGCCCTCTTATTGGCCCTCGCCAGAGGCCGGGCTGAGCCGGGCTGCGGGCCCGCTGCAAAACCTGGACTGGATTCTTTCGGGAAGGCGGAGGCGGGCTGGGCAGCGGGCACTCTTCAGAGCCAGTTTGCTTTTTCTTTTTTAGTTTGGAACTGCAACCCCCTCTGCCTTCCCATCCTCGTCCCTCCTTTGGCGACCCCTTTAACCCTTGAGGGGTGGCCCGAAGCTCTAGGTTCTTCAGATGGCACTGCATCTGGGTGGCACTGGTGGGGGGTGGCTATTCGCGCCCCTTTCACCAGCCGGAGGACCTTTCTCCCCGCAGGGAGGCCTGGAGGCCCGCTCGCGGGCCCGCTGGGCCCCGTTCAAAGGCGACCTCGCGGCCCGGGACCGCGCTGGGGCCTCCGGGGAGCGCCATGTTCGTCCTCTTTGGGGCCCGCAGGAGCCCGGGACGTGCCAAGGTGACGGTCTCAGCCTCCCGTGTGCCGTCTGAGCCTTGAGTTTTCCCCGCGATCCCCAAAGCCTCGGGCGGCTCATCTGCTCCCGAGAGAGCACGGCTGCTCCTGTCCCCTAGTTGCCGCCCCGGCCCCCCCACCTCGCCTGTCCTGTGCGCCCTCACACCTCGCACGGGACCCCTGCACGGCCAAGTGCTGCCAGAGGCCTTCCCGAGGGAAGCCCTGGCACGGGAAGCGCCCGATCAGGGTCCGTGGACGGTCGGGGGACAGGCCGGGGACACGTCTGGGGCTCCCTCCTTCTCCCGGGACGCCAAAGCCATCACCCCCCAGGCCAGGCCGGCTTCAGGGGCGCGTTCAGGGCTGCGGGACCTGCGGGGACCGGGGTGGGGGTGAGCGAGGCCCTCCAAGGCCGGGGGAGGGACCCGGTTTGGGCTTGGACTAGATCTCAGCGCCCGAGATGTCGAGTCCCCGGGACCTGCTTGCCCTTCGCGAAGGGGCGCGGGGGAGCGTCGGGGGCAGTGCGCTTGTTCCTTCGCCAAAAGCGGCCTGAGCGGCCGGCGCCGAACACAGACACCCAATTCGGATGCAAGTTGGAAACGGCCCGCACGAGGGGCCGGCGCGGACGCCCTCCAGGTCGGGGTTCTGGCCCCCGTGGATGGCCCGGGGTCGCCGATCCCGGCGGGGTGGGGGTGGGGTGGAGGCAGGCCCGGACGGGAGAATCCACGCCGGGTTTTCCTCTCTCAAACCCTTCAATGTGTCAAAGAGAAAAGCGTTTTTACAAAGGATTATACTTGAATCACTTACAGTCAGTATTTAAAAATACAAGCATGCATAACTGAGATTTTTTTTAGCCATAAACATCTGCATAACTCTTGGCT
Source organism: Sorex araneus (assembly GCF_027595985.1). NCBI lineage: Eukaryota > Metazoa > Chordata > Mammalia > Eulipotyphla > Soricidae > Sorex > Sorex araneus. The sequence goes on from NC_073313.1 coordinate 25,165,073, forward strand.
GCTGGTGGGTGGCAGACAGATTGGGCCGGCTTGGCAGGAGCATTCAATACACAATTTGAGGGGGCTGAAGGGCTGCGAACAGGCGCATTAATAATATTAATACTGGGGCTGATGTTACTACTACTATAGAAGGCTAGAGGAAGAGGGAGTCTGGTCCCTCACTCTGCATCTGTCCCTGTCCAACACTCACTCCCGCCACCTCTACGTCGGTGTGTCTCTTTGGTTTGTCGTTGGATGCTCATCAGTTTTCCTTGGACTTTGGGTAGCCCTCCCCTCCCCCTCCCCTGCCCCCCACTCCCCGCCCGGCGAACTAACTACTAGCTTTTTCTTAAGCCCCGTCTGCGGTTCCGAAACCCCGGGGAGGGGGGCGGGAGCTTTCTCTCGCCTTGCCCGCGCTCCGCCTTGGCCATCCTCACCAACAGTTCGTTGTTTTCCTACTCTGCGGTCCCGTTCATCTCAATGCTAACATTCTGGCGCCGAATCCCTGCCCCCCACCCCACCCCCCCTTTCCCTCTCCGGCGGGGGAGAGCCCGCTCGGACCGCAGAGGTGCATGGACGCGCCGGGCTCGGGTGAGCCTCCAGCCGCGGACCTTCGCCCGCGTCCCTAGGCGGGCAGCTGCCAGAGACCCGGAGCACTTTTCCCTCGCTGGCGGGTCCCGCGTCGGAAATCCACAAGACCCGGCTGCCTGGCGACTGCGTGATTTTCGCGAGTCGGCTCCGCACCCGCAGGGAGTGGGTTGAAAAGGAGCCGGGAAAAGAGCGTGTTGCACAAAAAGAGACACAAATGCACGAACCATTTTTGAGAACCTAACAGGGTTGCAGCGCTCTCGGTGGAAGATATCTTTGCCTTCTTCCCCCACCTCCCCCTTCTGCAGCTGTTCTCCCTTTTAAAAAAGAAGTCGGACTTTCTGCTGGGGTGTATTCTAATTTTAATCATCCACTGTCAAAGGGGAGATTAATATAGAATTTCTGATTCTAGCTAATGACCCCTGCAAGTGAAGATAATTTTATTAATGACATATAAAGTGTGTCGTTGAGAACACTGTGTGAAAACACTAGGTTCATTTTTTTTAGTTCATTTTTGTTATTTTCTAATCAATCTGCCCAAATGAGGACGCTATTGGGAAGGCAATTCAGCACCCAACTTGAAAATCTACAGTTGACTTGCTAGTCCTGAAAGATTAAATTAAGAGAGGGGGTGGGGGGGAGAACTTTTCTAACATTTCCATGAGGAGACAGAAGCTGCTGGTCCCTTCAGTGTGTAATCTGAATCTGAATCTGAATTTAATATGCTATTTTGGAAAACAAAAACGATGCCTCCAAATAATCTAGGTAGAAATTAATTGATTTGTTGAGTAGGTAGACTCAAGAATAGGGCTATCTGGCTACATAAGAGAACTTTTAGTTTAGTCAATTTAATAATTACACTGTCAGCAGAATGACTTCGTGTTCTGTACATATCACTTCAACCCACTGATCAAAAGTAATTTCAATTTAGTGATAACATTATCCACGTTGATATTTTGTTATTCACACAACACATGGCTGCTCTAATCTTTGAGATCTGACACTGAAGCTTTTCTTTTCCCTAAACTGCCTGGAAAACAACAGTTTGCAGTTCATCTGCCTTTAGAATCAATCACTAAAATAAAAAATGACAATTGTGGTCGCAAGTGAGGGTCACAAGTGTTTAAAACTGTTGTTTATGGCAAAAAAAATGAGGCTTGTCCCCAGGACTGAAATAATAATTACTTAGGACAGGCGAATGGTAGAAAACCCTTTCTTTTCTGTGGTGAAAGCTAATTTTACATTGTAGTTTCAAAATTATATTTGCAAGAAATGTGGGTTTGGGGGGGTGGCAGTTGAATGTCATTATCCAGGGGGGGGAATGTTTGGAGAAGAGTTAACCTTGCACACTTTGCATTTGAGATGTTTTAATTTATTGTGCAATACACACACAGATAAATAAAGCTGTAATGGGCTTCAAGCCGCACCGGACCGCTCAGGTCCCCTTAAATTATGCTCAACCTCTTCAAAACATATATTTAAACAATAGAGATAAACTTCATTGCAGTCTGGTGACCAATTTGGAAGCCATTGGAAGGGAAGACAATGAGTCCTGATTGCACGCGAGGATTCTCTGTGATGTGACATCCCCTTTGCCAAGTCATTTTGCTGTTTTATTTATTTAATTTTTTTTTAACAAACTTTCATTCATTTATGGTCTTCCGCAACCTGCTAATTTAACACTGGAGCGCGTTATTGCAGTGTTAGGAGGAGAGAAAGAGGGAGAGAAAACAACAATACTGCAATGATCCAAATGATACAGTAGAATTATAGCAATTATAGTTCTACTTGTGGAAGAAAACCTTGCTGAGATCAGGCAAACAAACCGAAGCCTTGTGAGGATAACAAGCTTGGGGATTGACAGCCGGTGCTGGGAAGAGCCGGAGGGCACAAACAGAAATATTTGCCTCCCCCCCAGCCCCCTTAACTCCAACCAGTCAAGGTTAACCCCCTCAAATGCAGCTTTCAGGGTCTTATCCACTTCAGGGCATGCATTTTATGCACACTTCTAGGTGTCTCCTCCTGGAGCCTGGTAATGGGAGGAAATGTCTCTTAATCCGCTTGCGGAGAACTCGCCCCCCTCCCTTTTCTCTGCACCCCCCTCCCGGCTTGCCCTCCACTGCCCATCCCTGCCTCAGTTCTCGCAGGGCTACTGAGATGGGGCTGAGGGCCGCCTTTGTTGGCTGTTGGGTTTTCAAAGGAGCAGCGTGGCGGTCCAAAGACACTACTGGAATTTCCGAGGGTGTCTCGTGCGCGGCCGTTAATCCTTCCCTCTCCGCAGGTCCTCAGCCCGAGCCGCGGGTTGCACTGTCAGGGATCGGCCGGCTAGGGGGACTGGGGGGAACTACGCTTGGGGGAGCGGCCTCAGGACGGCGGCCGAGCTCTCCAGGTAGGGCTGTGTGGGTTGTGATCGCTTCCCATATTTCCAAACTTCACTTTCAGTTATCTATCTGCGACCGGAGAAGGGGTGAGGGAGATATAACTAAAGATTAAACAGATTCCCCCATCCCCCCCCACATCCACCCTGGCTACCCACCAGGTTCATTTTCAAGCTTTGCTCCAAACACAAAGCCAAGCGAGGTGATCATCGCCTCACCTCTGCCCTCCGAAGGCGTATGTGTGTCTGTGTGTCTGTGTGTCTCTGTGTGTGTCTGTGTATCTGTGTCTGTGTGTATGTAAGGGGCAGGAAGCAAGTGGTTGGGGGCAGTTATCTCCCCATCTCCTACCTCACCCACCCGTCCCGTGTTTGCAGACCGGAGAAACTTCTCGGGGCCTCTGATCACCAGAGGTTTCTGGCCTTTCCCCGCTGGACGGCGGGACCCGGTGATTGTGTGTGTGCGTGTGTGTGTGTGTGTGTGTGTGTCCAGGGTCGAGGCGTGCTCTATGCCCTACTCCGGGGCTGCCACTCCCGGTGCCCCCGGACATGCTGGGGGGCAAGGGTTGGGGGTCCGAGCGGGAGCAGCTCGGTACCCAGGGAAGGCTTCAATCCCGAGGCCCGGAGCCCCCACGCCCCCCCCCCCCCACCGCCCCGTCCGTAACCTCGCGGTGGAGCCCGGGTCTAGGGCTGGGCTCGGCGCCACGGCCAGGGCGCGCCCCCTAGCGGCGACTCGGGGTAGGCCGGGCCCTCCCGCCGCAGCCTCTGGGGACTGAAGTTGGCAGATCCGAGTGATCAGGCAGGAATGAATGGGGGAAGAAAACAAAAGCCTTGGAAACATTTCCAAGTGTGCAATAAAAGACCCATCTGTACATTTCTCTTCCAGCGCGTTCGTGGTTAATGTCCCCCCATGCGTGCGAGAGGGGAGATAATTGCCGGGTGGATTCTTGCTGGCGAACCTCAGGAAATACTGGCCCGCGGAATGGAATAATTGGGGGTGGGGCAAAGGCAGTGTGGAGGCTGCAAGGCAGGCTGCAAATCTGGATCCACTGTCTGGGAGGCTCATGGAGGCCTGGTTGCCAGTGCCCGCTTATTCCTCCGTCCCCACTGAAGGGTTACCAGGAAGTTCCACTCTGATAGCCGTTTCTGAAGTCGGTTTCAGTGTCACCCAAACATTAGGGCTCCATGATTCTTCCACCCACGCCTCCCGATTCTCCATTTTTTGACTGCACGATATCCCCCCCCCACACACACACACTTTATGCCTCTGTCCTTCCTCTACCCCAAACTCTGAGGTTCTCCCTCCTCTGATTTGAGGATGCTGCCCCACTTTCTGCCTCTTCTGAGAAATCTGCCCTGCGCCCCACTGCCTGACCACCTTCCCTTCTGTCCCTGGCTCCGTCCAAATCTCCTTCGATTTGTTCGACCTGGAAACGAAGACTTTTCTGGATGTTGCTAGAACCTTCGTGGCTGAGAAGTGACTGATGAAGACTCGACGCAATGAAAAATTTTCAGTTATTTCCATAACTTGATAGTTCTTTTACCCTCAGTGTGTCCTGCCTAACCTCTGGAGCAGGGGGAGAAACACCCTCCCCAGAACAACCCCGGGGCGGGGGGGGGGGGGGTGGCGGGGGGGCTTTACGAGACCTGGGGTGAATGGCGCCTCTTGTCCTCCCGGCTCGCTGCTTTTAAAGTGCTCCTGAGGCCATGAAAACAGTGAGTAGGTAAAGGCCTAAGAAAGGAAAAGTCTCAAAATAGGGTAACAGCCCTTTGGAGCTGCTTATTTTGTGATGCGCCTCACTAATTGGGAAGTTCAACATGCGGCTTTCCCTGCCCATGAAAGGCTGGTATTTCAGAGGTGGGGGGGGAGCAGATGGAAGGGGGTCCTGTGGGAGAGAGGCGTGGGTGTCCCCGTGTTTAATTAAGAGTTGCATTGTGTTGAAGGGAGGAGGGAATGCCGAGGCTGACGGGGGCTCTGTTCTCTTCATCACAAAATAACCTGCAAGTGGGAAAAAGAGAGAAGAAAAAAAAAGAGGGGGGTGCTGGAGCCAGGGCCCCGCTCTGGAATAGATACCATTCGAAAGATCCCTCCTTTCCTGCCGCCCGTCACCCGGTCTGAAAACACAAATAGCTGAACCGAAGGGGCGACAACGGGAGGACGAGGACGAGGAAGAAAGGCCCCGGGATAAAAATAGGGATAAAAATAACCGCGCCCGGGCACTTTCCATTCACCGCGCGGACAGGCGGGGCCTCCAAGTCCGCGGCGTTTGCAGGCGCCTTCCGTCCTCTCCCGACGGTCTCCCCGCTGCCCCCCAACTTTACAGCCCGCCCAGGATCCCTTTCGAGGATACTTGGGATCTGTGAGAGCACAGAGGGGGCGGCACCCAGGCTGCGACGACGCAGGCAGGCGACACTGGCGGGGGAACTCTGGCCTAGGGACCATTCGGGGAGCGCCGCCGCTTAGCACTCGTCGGGAAGGGGGTTCCCTGACCCCGACTGGGCTAGATCGCAGAGGTCACTGGAACGGCCCGCCCCCACCCCCTCCTAGTCTCCGGGACCTGAACCTTGGGTGTCCCCTCCCCCTCTCCAGGCCCCCTGGGCGGCAGTGAATGGGGAGGGGCGCCGGCGGGGCGGCCGCGGCGCGGACACAGAAGCCCGCCTGGGGCGCCCCGAAAAAGAGCGCCGCGGCAGGTGTCGGAAAGGGGGGCGGGAGACACCCCAGCGGATCTGCGACCAGGAAGTTTTGTGGGGGGCATGACCCAGACAGCCCCAAGCGGATTTCTTTCTTTCTGGCCTGGAGACGGGGAGGGGGGGGGAGTGGGAAATCGGAGCTGTCTCAGCGGCGCCTGGAAGGTGGGGTGCGGGGCTGCGACCGCCCGCCCGCCGCGTGCGGCCCGCCCCACCCCCCTGGCGGGACTCAGCCCCCGCCGGCCCGAGCAGCAGTTCGGAACCGGAGCCTGAGCGGCGAATTTTCTTTCTTTCTTTCTTTCTTTTTTTCTTTTGGCAAAAGGCAAGCGGATTTTCATTCACATCGGGGTTGGGCGCTGATGCAGTTCCCCTCCCGCACCCCCTATTCAAGCAGGCCTCATTCTCTTCCCTCCGTCCTCCGCATTACTGCGGTTGGACCAGTTCATTGTTCCGACTCCAGTTTAAGGCTTGCAAGGGATTAAGAAGAAATTAAAACCAGTGTATCTTGCTCGCACAATTCCCAAAAGGCTGGGAAGAAAGGCGATTGAAGCCCACAGTTCAAGCGAAATTTAGACCTAGGAATGATTTTTACTTATTTCTTTTCATGGATAATAGAGAGTTGGCGTTATCTGTCACTTGACGTTCTCCCTAATAAATAGCTCCAAGACTATAATCTAACAGGTGTAAAATTTCCCTTTTCTGAGAAATGAAGAGATCACCGACACTATCTTTTAAATAGTACAGATAGAAATGCAGTTGTTGACAATTTTCCACACTGCAGAATCAATTTCAAACCTGTGTGCTTCCCTTTTCTGTTTCCTTCCTTCCTTCCTTCCTTCCTTCCTTCCTTCCTTCCTTCCTTCCTTCCTTCCTTCCTTCCTTCCTTCCTTCCTTCCTTCCTTCCTTCTTCCTTCCTTCTCTCCTTTCCCTCCTTCCCTCCTTCCTTCCTTCCTTTCTTCTCTCTCCCTCCCTCCTTCCATCCCTCCTTCCTTCCTTCCCTCCTTCTTTCCCTCCTTCCTTCCCTCTCCCTCCTTCCATCCCTCCTTCCCACCTTCCTTCCCTCCTTCCCTCCTTCCTTCCTTCTTTCCTTCCTTCCTTCCCTTCCTTCTTCTCTCTTTCTAATGTATGCCTGGCTTTGGGTTAGGGTGGTATGTAACAGAGAGTTATAAACAAAGATGACTGATTTGAATTCTGGGGCTCCAGGCAAAAATATTCAGAAAGAGCTTTTATTCTCTGCCAACTGCAAAAGAAACTGATCATCAAAGGAAATGCCTGTATTTTCTTCCACCCATTTCCCTTCATCTGCTCCAGGAATATGGCCTACTTAGGTAACAGGCATCACAGGCCCGCCGGAGCAGAGAGAAGGGGAGAGAAGTCCTTCCAAGTGGGGCACCACTGCATTGCACCCCGATTTGATTGTCCAGTTAGGAGGGACTTTGTTTAGTAGGTTTGGTCTGCATTGGTGTATGTGTGCATTTATTTAGAGGGCACCCCTTCCCCCCACCTTCTCTGGCTCAGCTCTGTCAAGAGAAGCTGCTCGTGGCCCCAGAAACTCACTCAATACATCTCCCACCCGCTCCTCCACATCCTCATGTTTTATCTTCAGCGGTAGGGTTGAAGCGTATTGATGTTATTTATATAAAGGAAACGACATCGGAGTAACCTTTTTATTGCTTCCCACTAAAGGGAGATTGAACTAGAACTTTGAAAATTGTGACATTCCAATGAGAGTTATATTAAATTGCTTAAAAACATTTTGAAGGCATCATTGGTACTGTCTGGAGTGGTAAGTGAAACAAAGGATTTCACAGCACGTCGGGTTTCATACGGAATATGCTCATATTTAACACTTGGAGCTATTGAAGAGGAGAGAAGAGAAAAGAAGATGGTGAAGTCACGAGCAATGGAGGGGGGTGTGCCGAGGGCAGACGCCACAAGGTGAGAGTGGCACATATCCGGGTGGCCCTTGAGCCTGGTTCCACTGGAACCCCTCTTCTGTTTTTCTGTTTTTTTTTTTTTTTGCTTTTTGGGTCACACCTGGCGATGCACAGGGGCTACTCCTGGCTTTGTGCTCAGGAATTACTCCTGGCGGTGCTCAGGGGACCATATGGGATGCTGGGAATTGAACCTGGGTCGGCCGCATGCAAGGCAAATGCCCTACCCACTGTGCTATTGCTCTAGCCCTGGATGGAACCCCTCTTCTGCAGGTGAGGAGAGGGAGCAGGGATCATGAGCCCACTAGGGCCAGTTTCCTGGAATTTGTCTGGTGTTCTGATTAGAATCCAGGTGTCCCAGAGAACCCCTCAGGACCCACCAAAGCAGGACAGTTGGGCAGCAGAGGGTCAGTGGGGAGGACTTGGCCCAAAGCCACAGAGCTGGAGCCCATAATGAAGAGGGCAGCCACCCTGGCAATCTGCACGTCACACCCGAGTCAGTTGGCGATCAGAGAGCACGGAGGGGCCCACTGTTTGGGACAGGTGACTTACACCCACTTTCCACTTTTAACTGTCCTCTAAAAAAGTTTTTGTTGGGGGCTGGAGCTGGGGTTTAGTGGAAAGGCACATGTTTCGAATGTGTGAGGCCAGAGGTTTGATTTCCCCAGCACTGTGGCAAAAAAAGGAGTTTTTGTAGAAAAGAAGGCGACACAAAATTTTTGGCTGGGGTGGGGGAGGGCCATAGCCAGTGATGCTCAGGGGCCACCCTGGCAGGAATCCAAATTGGGGTTGGATGCAGGCAAATCAGGAGATTTATTCCTGTTCTCTCTCTCCAGCCTGAAACCTTTTTGGGGGTTTTGGGGGTGGGCCACACCGGAAAATGCTTAGGAGTTACTTCTGTCTATGCACTCAGGGGTCACTCTTGGTGGTGTTCAGGGGACCATAGAGGATCTCAGGGATGGAACCCAACCACTGCTTGCAAGGCAAATGCCCTACCCACTATGCTACTGCTCCAACTCCCAGCCTGCAACTTTAAAAACTCTTAAAAAAGAGAAGTAAAGGGGGTCAGAGAGATAGTATAGGAGATCAGGCCTTCCATGTTACTGACCCTGTTCAAATCTCGGCACACCCTGTGGTCTTCCAAGCACCACCAGGGGTCACTCTTGAGCACAGAGTTAGGAATAGTCCCTGAGCACTGCCAGGTGCCGCCCAAATCCCTCCCCCCCCCCGCAAAAAAAAGAGGGAAAAAAAGATAATATCCTAGAAAATGATGAATACCATATTCAAATATGTACATCATCCCTAGCTAAAGTGGTCAGACATGAAGAAAAAGACCATCTTTATTATAAACCTAATTTATAATGAAAGAGAATTAGAAAGTTTGGAAGGGCTGGAGCAATATTACAGTAGGGAGGCTGTTTGCCTTGCACGCGGCCTACCTGGGTTCAATCCTCGGCATCCCATATGGTCCCATGAGCACTGCCAGGAGTAATTCCTGAGTGCTGAGCCAGGAGTAACCCCTGAGCATTGCTGAGTGTGATCCCCTAGAAAGAAAATTTGGGTAAGCACTACACTAAGGAAATAATTATATGGAGCAGGGAGAGTTCAAAGGGCTGGACTTATGCTTTGCCTGTGGGAGGCCTTAATTCAATCCCTGGCATCACCTGGGCCCCTGCAAACCACCAGGAACAACCTCTGAGCCCCTCTAGGAATGGACTCCAATCAAAAACAATATATGGGGGGGCAGAGCAATAATACATTGGGTAAGGTGTTTGCCTGGCACATGGCCAACACATTGCCTGGCACATCCCATATGGTCCCGTGAGCACCACCAGAAGTAATTCCTGAGTGCAGAGTCAGGAGTCACCCCACCACCCCTGACACAGCTGAGTGTAGCCCCCAAAATCTATATATATATATATATATATATATACATCACTGTATCATTGTCATCCCATTGTTTGTCGATTTACTCGAGCGGGCACCAGTAACATCTCTATTCCTCTCAGCCCTGAGATTTTAGCAGCCTCTCCTTACTCGTCTTTTCCAACGATTGGAGGCTCTTTCAGGGTCAGGGGAATGAGACCTATCGTTACTGTTTTTGGCATATCGAATACGCCATGGGTAGCTTGCCAGGCTCTGCCTGTATGGGCTGGATACTCTCAGTAGCTAGCCAGGCTCTCTGAGAGGTATGTATATACTGTCATCCCGTTGATCAACAATTTTCTTGAGCAGGCCCAGTAATGTCTCCATTCATCCTAGCCCTGAGATTTTAGCAGCCTCTCTTTACTCATCCTTCCCAATGGTGCTGCATTAGAGGCTCTTCAGGGTCAGGGTAATGAGACCCATCATTGTTACTGTATTTGGCATATGAATATGCCACAGGGAGCTTGCCAGGCTCTCCCTTGCGGGCAGTAAACTCTTGGTGGCTTGCCAGGTTCTCCAAGAGGGAGAACAAGGCTATTAGATGTCAGATATAAAATATCAGATAGATATTATCCATCAGATATAAAACCAAGCTTCTGGGAGCTTGGTTTTATAGTCTCTGGATGTTGGCCGTTGATGGGATTACATGGCGCTGGGGGCAGTTTCTGGATGTGACTACCTAGCTACTGGAAAATGGGGAATCTGGGTGGAAGATGCCCGGTCCCGATCTGAGCAGCCTTGGAGATCTCAGCCCCGGGTCCCGCACACCTGGGTACCTCTTCCCATTCCTTCATGCATGAGGCTCATTTGAACATGTGGAGAGTGTCCTTGAGCATGGCTGTGGCTGGGTTCTGGAGGTCTTCAACTGCCAGGGCTCTGCTCGGGGCAGGGAGAGAAACTCAACTCACCCCCTCCAAGGGGCCCCGGTGAAGACAGCCAGGCATGGGGGCAAGAGACTCTGTGTGTGGGGCATTTCAGCCCCTGGTCATTTTGATACCAGAATTTTTCAGAATAATCATAGTTTGACCTGACATCACCCTGCAAACTGGCAGCCAATGTCATTGCCAAACAGTCTCCCCGGACCCTGCGGACAATACTTTGAGAACCAGTTCTATGCTATGTGTGTAGTTGTTGAACAGCTTGTGTTGGGTTGGGCACTGGCCAGGAGAGAACCACCCCCTGCCCTCTCTCCCCTCTCTCTCCTCTATCTCTCTCCCTTCGCTCTCCTCTCTCTCTCCTTTCTCTCTCCCTCTCCCTCTCTTTCTCCCTCACTGCTCTCCCCCACTCCCCAGAGCTCATTGTAAAAATGCAGCTTGACATCAATAAAAATAATCACTATTTGATGTCTTTCTTATAATTACAGTTCCTGTCTCGGGGAGGCCTCACAGCTAGCAAAGTTGAGATTTGGCCTCAGTCATACTGATGTGGGAGGAAGCGAGCCCCCTCCCCGCCCACTCCCCCCACCCCCCCGCATTGGGCACCTCTCCGAGTCCTGGCAGGCATCCTGCATGCCATAAGCTTGTGCACAAGTTCGGGGAAGCAAACATTTTGGGAATGATGAGAAAACTGTGAGGGAGTCGCAACCGTAAACAGCAAATGTGCTAAAGAGTGGAGCCGTCTGCAGAGCTAAGAGAGGGCAGGTGGGGTGTGTTCTCAGTTTCTTCCATGTGAAGAAAACATTGGGCTGAGTACATTGGAGCAGCGGCAGAGCGGCGATGCACATTCCCGCTTGTTGTGATTTTCTTCTCTGCAAGCACGGGGGCTGTGTGAGGAGCAGAGCAGAGAACCAAAGAAGTCGAGAATAAAAGGTGAACAGCTGCGCTCCTTGTCAGAAGTAAAGCCTTTACCCTGGCTTAATGAGTGCCCCATGTTGGACGCGGGTGGCATTTTCCTGGCTTGCCTATGACAGATCATGCTCTAATGAAAACTTCCCAGTGCCCACCTTCTTTTGCGTTCTTTCCTCCAGCTAAAAGTGGGGTGACTGATTCAAGAGTGTGAACATTTTGACATCTCTTTTGAAATATTGCCCCAAACTTCTCTCACCAGTAGAACTGTTGTTTAACCATGAAGAGCAATATAGGAATGCATCCATTTTGCTGCTACTCTGCCACCATTACTTTATCCCTCAAGAATTGCTTATGGGAAGCCGGAGATGTGACTCCGTGGTAGAGTGCTTGCCTTGCATGTGTGAGGACCTGGGTTTGATCCCTGGCACAACATGGTCTCCCAGGCTGGCAATAACCCCCGAGCACTGCTAAGCATCACCCAAAAAAACAAAGAAAATATTGGGTAGGGGGGGGCCGGAGCGATAGTGCAGCAGTTAGTGCACTTGTCTTACATCGGGCTGGCCTGGGATTTAATTCTTGGCACTCCGTATTGTCTTCTGAGCCTGCCAGGAGTGATCCCTGGGTGTGGACCAAGAGGAAGCTCTGAGCATACCGGGTGTGGACCAAAATCCGAGGAAAAAAAATACTGGTTAGTTGGAGCCAAAAAGATGGTCAAAGGGGCTGGAGAGATAGCACAGCGGGTAGGGCGTTTGCCTTGCACGCAGCCGACCCGGGTTCAAATCCCAGCATCCCGTATGGTCCCCTGAGCACGGCCAGGGGTAATTCCTGAGTGCAAAGCCAGGAGTAACCCCTGTGCATCGCCAGGTGTGACCCAAAAAGAAAAAAAAAAAGAGAAAAAAAAGACAAAAAGATGGTCAAAGGGCTAAAATGTACGTCATTGTCCCCCCCAATATAAACAAATGTGACCCCCAAACAGAAAAAAGTAGTTGAGGCTGGAGAGATAGTACAGCAGATAGGCTCTTTGCCTTGCATGAGACCAATTAGAGTTCAATTCCCAGCACCTTATGTCCCTAGTGAGTGCAGAGTCAGGAATAAGCCTTGAGAACTGCAGGGTGTGTCTCCCCCAAACCAAAAAGATAATAATAATAATAATAATAATAATAATAATAATAATAATAATAAGTCATTTCCTGTATCTACTCTTTTTATTTTGGGGGGCTGCTGGGTGTGTGCTCCAGGGCCTCATGCATTTGACGTCTCCCTCTGAACTCCATCCCTGCCCTGGCCTCAAGCTGTAACCCTGAATCGACTTCTTCTAACACACTTTCCCCCTTCACTCAGGTCTTTCTCATGCCCAGCTGAGCAGCTGGAACTACCAGAAGGTGGCCAGGATAAGTGGGAACAAAGGCTGTGAAGCCACCAGTGGCAGATGGGTGCTGGGCGCAATTTTGGAATCAGCAATCAGCAGCACCTGGTGCCCATCCCCTTCTTTCTACATCCTGTGTGGTCGTGGGCTTCCAGGGCCAGAGGTATAATGCAAAGGAGTGGGGCACATGCCTGGCATTTACAAGGCCCTGATCTCAACCACCAGGCCTGCTGGCAGTGACCCCAATTACAGCCCCCTGCAGTGTCCACAGCACCCACATGCAGGGATGAGAGAAGTATTTACACCCTAGTGCAGCACTGGGTGCTCCATTCCAGTTAGCTCTCATCGTGTGGCATCTGAATACTGCAATGCACGCGACTTACCCATCTTTCTGAACACTCCTGCAATACAATTATTTTTATGAGATATTGATTTGGGTCTGGAGTGGCTCCATGAAAAATGCATGTATGGTTTAAACTTTATAGTTATTGACAAAATACTCTTTAGAAAAGATCACATCAAGAAAAACATTTTTTTCCTTCTTTTTATCTTTGCATTGATCCATGTGAGATATGGATGCTAAGTAAACTTAGTGTAGCCATCATTTCATCATAATGTATGTAAGTCAAACCATGATGTGGTATGCTTTAAACTTTGGCAGTGATGAATGTCAATTGTACTTCAATGAAATTGGAAGAAAGAAAATATGGAACAACAATGATAATTTCCTTCTGAAGAAAGAGAAGATCATCCTACTTTATACTCCTACAAGCAACACTGATAGTGCTGGGCCATCTTAATCTTGTAAAGAAACTATGGTTTGGTGAGAAAAAAAACCTAATGCCAAGTTACTGCTTTTTGAAAATTTCTTCCCTCTCCTTTTGTTGTTACATGGTTGTTGAGTTGACCATGGGTTACACCTAGTTGGCCTGTGGTTCTCCTGCATCTTTTTTCTTTTTGTGACTTTTCTTTTCATTCCTTTTCTGAGCCACTCCCAGCTGTGTTCTGGGCTCACTCCTGGTGGCGTTCCAGAAATTACACGTGATGTGATCAAATCAGGGTTGTCTGTGTGCAAAGCAAGTGCCTTAGTCCTTTTACTATCTCTCTGGCCCAGCTCTGATTTCCCTCAGATGGTAAGCCTAATGGGTAGCATTTTTGGGGGGTGTGAGTTTTATATAGCAGTGGTCCCCTGCTACCATCTGGTAGATGGTTTTACTTGGAGACAAATGAGGCGACTGCAAATTGCCCGAAATACCCTTTCTCCTGGTGGTGGATTGAAGAGCATTGTGAATTCTGTCCTTACCTCATTGAAAAGTGAAATTTGTTTTCGTTCCCCTTGAATTTGCACTGGTTATGTTACTGCTTTGGCAGAAGATGAAGTAACACTATGCCCAAGCTTTAAGAAGTACTAGAGAGGCCAGAGAGATAGGATAGTGGGGAGGGCTCTTGCCTTGCATGTAATGGACTGCGATTCGATCCCTAACACCACATAAGGTCCCCTGAGCACCACCAGGAGTTATCCTGGGGCACAGAGTCAGGACTAAGCCCTGAGTACTGCCGAGTGTAGCTAAGAAAGAAAGGGACTAACTAGAAACTTCTGCTTTATAGTATTGGCCACTCTATTGGAGATCATATGGAAAGAAGCCAAGCACCCAGCATCTTACATAAGACTCCAACTGGAAACAGTAGAGCACCTGTCTTGCAAAGACCTCTAGACCCATATACTTATATAAGACAACAAAATGGTTGTGGTTTTCGCATAGTTTATTAGCAGCAATAGAAAACCAGAGCTGGGGGCCGGAGTGATAGTACAGCGGGTAGGGCATTTGCCTTGCACACGGCCGACCTGGGTTCAATTCCCAGCATCCCATATGGTCCCCCAAGCACCACCAGGAGTAATAATTCTTGAGTACAGAGCCAGGAGCAACCCCTGAGCATCGATGGGTGTGGCCCAAAAAGAAAAAAAAAGAAAACCAGAGCCTTGGGGCCTGAAGGATAGATAGTACAGTGGGTAGGGCGTTTCCTTTGCATGTAGCTAACCTGGGTTCAATCCCTGGCTTTCTGTATGGTCCCTCAAGCACCACCAGGAGCAATTCCTGAGTTCAAAGCCTGGAGTTACTCCTGAGCAATGCTGGGTTTGACCCAAAAAAGACAAAACAAAAAAAGAAAGAAAGAAAAAGAAAACCAGAACCTTTTATACGTTCTTTATTAACCAACACCTGATTGTCACGTTGGCACACTGTAGTGCAGCTGACAGATCAAATTTCAAAGTCATGTTATATAGTATTTTGGGGAGGGGACATTAACAGAGAGAGGACAGGTCCATATCTGTCCCCATTCCTAAAAGTTTCTGCCTAGAACAGGTGTGATGGCTGGAACTCTAACAGCCAGGTTGCACAACAAAGAGAATAAAACCCTAGAGTAGTGTAGTGTCAGACCAATAGGTCCCTGGATATCTGGCAACTTTAGAGAATTCTCATACTCTAGCCCAAAATGGCTTGCTTCTTTGCATATCTTATATGATAGTGAAAAAATATATCTTGTGTTTTTTAGGGCCACACCCAGCGATGCTGAGGGGTTACTCCTGGATCTGTACTTAGGAGTTATTCCTGGAAGTGCTCCAGGGACTATATGGAAAGCTGGGGATCAAACCCTGGTCGGTCATGTGCAAGGCAAGCATCCTACCCACTGTACTATAGCTCCAGCCCCCAAATACACCTTTTATTTAGCTCATCATCTTTTAAAACTATTTTTTGCAGGGGCTGGAGTGATAGCACAGCGGGTAGGGCGCTTGCCTTGCACGCGGCCGACCCGGGTTCGATTCCCAGCATCCCATATGGTCCCCTGAGCACTGCCAGGGGTAATTCCTGAGTGCAGAGCCAGGGGTGACCCCTGTGCATCGCTGGGTGTGACCCAAAAAGCAAAAAAAATATTTTTTGCAGCTGAGCCTAATCATAACTGTATAAAGAAAGACAAAATTGCACTGTGAAGCATATTGCCTTACCATTGCAATAGGGGCCTACATGACAATGATTTGTTTGCCTATGTTATGAGAAGCCTGAATCAGGATCCGATGCTGAGTAAAATTATCCTAGACATGGTCTCTAGCTTCACAGAATGGATGACATTTGAGATTTGACCAAAGCAGGCACATTTAGGAGGCTGTAGATTGGAGTGCTTAGTGACAATGGGGGCTTAACGAACTTGAAAACTTGTGTTTCTTTCACATATAGAAACTGGTGCTGATGTGGTGGCTTTACTCCAGGAGGTCATCAAGGCATCCATCCCGCTGTGATTTTGTCCCTCGAATGTAGCCTTCATCCATATGCCCCAAGATGACATATATCAATGTTTCAGTCACAGGAAGGTGGAGAAGGGGAAAGAGAGACAACGTTTTGGGTTATGGTTAAGGAGATATACATACTTACCTTCTCATAACTTAATGATCACAATGTAGACACATTGTCACACCTAGTTGCAGGGATGCTCAGAACAGTAATGTTTGAGTTGTACAACAACCTGCCTGGCTAATGCTCCATCACGTTAGGGGAGAACAGACCTATGAGGCCAATCCAGCCCTGCTTATACCTTTACATATGGTTGATGGCTGCTTTTGCATTACAAGGGCTGCTGATTTGGCAGCAAGTGACAGTATGAAGGCCAGAAAGACTTCTGGTATAGCTACTGTGTAAACTGGCTGGTGGGAAAAAGGATTTTCCCAGTGCAAAGGACTGGCCCTGAACTGGGGGTGATAGGAAGGACCCCGCAGAAAGAGTGTAAAAAACATGCTTTCTTATAGGGCCCCCCTTGGATCTCAGTACCTGTGCAGGCTGATGGCTGTGAGGGACCCTGAGCCCAAATTTCCTGGCAGGTTTCGGGCTATTAGGCAGAAAAGCTCCCCTAGAGTTTAAAAGGTTCTTCATTACCCTGCACAGGGGCAAGCTTACAGCCAGAAGGGCTGTCAGATCTCTAGTTCACATGCAGGCAGGGTCTGAAGGACAGGCTGGATCATAGCAGAAGGGCAAACTGTGGCCCCTAAATGCACCATGGTACCAGGTGACAGCTAGACTGCAATGAGCCTCCACGCAGCAGGGCATGGGAGGACAGTGGCTAAAATTCAGTTCTATGTTGTGGTTGTTGGGCCACACCCAGAGATGCTCAAATGTTATTCCTAGCTCTGCACTCAGGAACTACTCCCGGGGGTGCTAAGAGGACCAGATCAGATGCCAAGGATGGAACTTGAGTCAGCCGCATGCAACGCAAGCACCTTATCCACTCTATCTCTCTGGCTCTAAAATCCAGTTCTAAACATAACAGATCATGGACAGGTAACAGCCAGAGGGTCCATGGCTCCTTAGTGCCACATCCTTGTAGAACTAATAAAAGTGACTTCCATCAATAACATAGGGTTGGTTAGATACTACGACAGGTCGGGTGCTTGCCTTGCACATGAATGACCTGGGTTCAATCCTCGGCACCACATAATGGTCCCTTAAGCCCACCAGGAGTAAGCCTTAAACACTGCCAGGTGTGGCCCCAAAACAAAAAGCAACAAAAAAAAGAACCCAAAACCAAAAACAACCAAACAACAAAAAAGCAGTCAGGCCAGGGGACAAAACAACTTGTAGTGCCTCAGATGGAGGCAAGGTTTTTGAGGTGGAGGAAAGGGAATTTCCTCGGGCATAGATACCACAGTGGTCAAAAGGCTGCGGCTTCTCCCAAGTCAGATTGGCGAAGAAACAAAGGAACAAAGAAATCATCTCGAGAGGTCTGCATGGTGGCCCAAGGACTCTCAGATACCCAGTTCTGGGCAGAGAATTATTGCCTTGGCCTGTCGTTCTCCAACAGAAGGTTGGTGGCCCGAAAGGGTCTGACTTCCCAAGCCCATATGGCACTAGTTATTGAGGTTTTTTTTAAAAAAAAATTATTGATTCACTGTGAGATACAGTTACAAGCTTTCATGTATGAGTTACAGTCACACAATGATCAAACACCCATCCCTCCACCAGTGCACATTCCCCACCACCAATATCCCCGGTATGCCCCCCCTTTCCCACCCTCCCCCTGCCTCCATGGCAGACAATATTTCCCATACTCTCCCTATACTTTTGGGCATAATGATTTGCAATACAGATACTGAGAGGTCATCATGTTTGGTCCATTATCCACTTTCGGCACACATCTCCCATCTCCATCGATTCCTCCAGCCATCATTTTCCTAGTGATCCCCTCTCTATTCCAGCTGCCTTCTCCCCTCTGCTCATGAGGCAGGCTTCAAGCTATGGAGCAATCTTCCTGACCCTTACTTATACTTACTGTCTTTGGGTGTCAGCCTCATGTATGTTGTTTTTTTTTTTGGGGTCACACCCGGCAATGCACAGGGGTTACTCCTGGCTCTTCACTCAGGAATTACCCCTGGCGGTGCTCAGGGGACCATATGGGATGCTGGGATTAGAACCCAGGTCGGCCGCGTGCAAGGCAAACGCCCTACCCGCTGTGCTATCACTCTAGCCCCATGTATGTTGTTTTATACTCCACAAATGAGTGCAGTCTTTCTATGTCTGTCCCTCTCTTTCTGACTCATTTCACTTAGCATGATACTCTCCATGTCTATCTATTTATAAGCAAATTTTATGACTTCATCTCTCCTAACAGTTGCATAATATTCCGTTGTGTAGATATACCAAAGTTTCTTTAACTAGTCATCTGTTCTAGGGCACTTGGGTTGTTTCCAGATTTTCGCTATTGTGAACATTCTAGAGCTCTTGACAACTTTTGAAATGTCATGAAGCTTTCTCTGATCTTTATATTACCTTGATTTGTCTTACAATGGTTACAGTGAAGTGGTGTCTATAGACCGAACATAATGGCCACTCAATACTTCTATTGCAAACTATAACACCCAAAAGGTTTTTGTTTTTTTTTGCCACATTCAGGGGTCACTCCTGGTTCTGCACCCAGGAATCATTCTTGGTGTTGCTCCGGGGACCATATGGGATGCCGAAGATCAAACCCTGGGCAGCCGCGTGCAAGGCTCACGCTGTACTATCGCTCAGGCCCGTCGGAAGTTTTGGGGGGAACACCATCCTATAGCAAAGATTCCTGCTTTCCCAAAACATAACTGACAAGTCACTGACACGTGGCAAGTCACTAGCCTGGGACGGGCTTGAAAGACCTTCAATTACAGAGCTACCGGGTGAGAATTTCCGAGAAGGCTGATGCTTCCCCACCACAGAGGCTGGGGAGCAGAAATGATCCTCGGAACCAGGTGGAGTGCGGGCTGGGCATGAGAAGCTCCTTGAAGATGCGAGAACATGGAGAAGATGCTTACTAACAGCTCCTATTTCCCACGATTCTGAAGGCCGGAGGCTTTTAACTTTCTTGGTAAGTACTACAGCCCATATCTATCCACAAATTAGTTAGCCAAACTTAAGAAATATGTGCCAACTAACTAAGCCATGCTTCGGGCCACCTGACTTCATTCCCACACACCTATTTTGAGCTTTTATTTTGATGTTGTGATTTGTGGGCAGTGATTCCTTGGTTCTGTGCTCAGGGGTCCATATGTGGTGTTGGGGATGGAACCTGGTTGGCTGAATGGAAGGCAAGTGCCTTATTGGCTGTACTATTGTCCTTCAACCCCAATCCCCCCAGCCCCCACCCCGCCTTTTTACCATACAGCGGTCCTCAGAGCTTATTCCTAGCTCTGCGCTCAGAGATCACTCCTGGTGGGCTGAGGGACCATATGGGGTGCTAGTAGGGCTCAGACCCTGGGTCACCCATGTCAGCAGTGTGCAAGGCAAGTGACCTACCTGCTCTCCTTTCTCCCTGGGCCGTGGAGTCCCATTCTAAGTGTTGAGTGTGCTGACAGCTTTTGTTGTTGACTACATATTTGCATATTTTGGGGGGATGATTTTAGTATTTCCTCAATGAATGTAGCCCTGGCTGCAATTTCAGGGGCCTTTTCTCTTTGTTGGCTGAAGGAAGGTAAATTTCCAGGGGAGCATTGAATTATTTGTTTGTTTGTTCGGGGGCCATACCCGATAGTTCTCAAGCTTTACTCCTGGTTCTGCACTCAGGGATGGTGATGCTCAGGGGGACTATATGGGATGCTGAGGATCAAACCTGGGTAAGCCTTGTGCAGAGCAAATGCAAATGCCCTACCCGCTGTACTATCACTCTGGCTGATTTTTTTTTCCTGAAAGGGAAAGGTTTGTTAACCTTTGGTGTATCCTTTGAACTGTACTTTTTTAAATTTTTTTTTATTTTTCATTTTTTATTTTTTTGGTTTTTGGGTCACACCTGGCGATGCACAGGGGTTACTCCTGGCTCTGCACTCAGGAATCACCCCTGGCGATGCTCAGGGGACCATATGGGATGCTGGGATTTGAACCCGGGTCGGCCGCGTGCAAGGCAAACGCCCTACCCGCTATGCTATCACTCCAGCCCCTGAACTGTACTGTTAATGCCCTAAATGTAGAATAGGATCTTATACTAAGGCTGCTAGCAGCCGGGCAGAGAACATGCCGTCTTCAGAGTTTCTCCACAGGAATTCCTTATTCTTGTTATTAAAGTCTCTGGTGTCCACCTCCCATTTCTCTGTGTTTAGTGAATCAAAGTTAATAGAGAAGGGAGAGCTAGTGCAGAGAAGGGATAGAAACCTCAGTTCAATACCTGCTACATCATGCCCTCCCCCATCATTGGTGTTTGTGTGGTCAAGCATCTCCTCCCACCTTTGCATTAAACCAGGGCTTGATTGGCTCAATTGCAGAGTACCCCTGGGGCCCCCAGTACTGTGTGGGAGGCTCCAAATAAATTCCGATTTAGAGAGATTACAGTGTATTGATGAGCTATGAAACAAGAGTACACAAATAATGGGGTGCACAATTAATGGAGTACACAATGTATTGTGGAGGAGAAACTTTTTTGCTATGAAAATAGATAGATAGTGGGGGATCTGATTAATTATGGGGGACATTCTTGATGAAGTGAGGGATCTGAGCCTATAGTTCTCTTACTGTGCGTTACCTGTATTATCTAGAACAGAGGTAGTTTTTAGACCGGAGGTGCTTACATCTGAAACTTAGTGTGCACAGCAGACTAAGCTAGACTAGGCGTTAGACAGGGATGGCTGGGCCCCAGGCCGGTGTTTCATGAAGTAGGTGAAGCTGCTGCTTCGCTCTTCTTTCTTTCTTTCTTTCTTTCTTTCTTTCTTTCTTTCTTTCTTTCTTTCTTTCTTTCTTTCTTTCTTTCTTTCTTTCTTTCTTTCTTTCTTTCTTTCTTTCTTTCTTTCTTTCTTTCTTTCTTTCTTTCTTTCTTTCTTTCTTTCTTTCTTTCTTTCTTTCTTTCTTTCTTTCTTTCTTTCTTTCTTTCTTTCTTATTTACTTTTACTGAATCACTGTGAGATAGACCCTTACAAAGCTGTTCATGAGGGGGCTGGAGCAATAGCACAGCGGGTAGGGCATTTGCCCTGCACGCGGCCAAACCGGGTTTAATTCCTAGCACCCCATATGGTCCCCTGAGCACCGCCAAGAGTAATTCCTGAGTGCATGAGCCAGGACCCCTGTGCAACGCTGGGTGTGACCCAAAAGGAAAAAAAAAGCTGTTCATGATTAGGTTTCAGTTGTACAGTGTTCCAATACCCATCGCTCCACCAGTGTACATTTCCCAGCACCAGTGTCCCCAGGTTCCCTCCCATCAATCCCCACTTCCCTGCCCCCCCCACCCGCGCCTCTATGGCAGGCACTTTTCTTCTCTCTCTGTCTCTGTCTCGGTCTGTCTGTCTTTTTCTGTCTCTCTCTTTCTCCTTTTGGACATTGTGGTTTGCAATATTGATACTGGTTAGTACTTGGATGGGAATCCGTATTTCTTTCTTTCCTTTTCTTCTTTTCCTCATTTTGGGGCCACAACCCACGGTGCTCAGGGTTCACTCCTGGCAGTGCTTGGGGGACCACAGTGTGGTGCCAGGGATTGACCCTGGG
This sequence comes from Sorex araneus, assembly GCF_027595985.1. NCBI lineage: Eukaryota > Metazoa > Chordata > Mammalia > Eulipotyphla > Soricidae > Sorex > Sorex araneus. Next base: position 25,186,696 of record NC_073313.1, read on the forward strand.
TGTGCTGCCTGCTGTGCTACCTCTCCAGCCTTCTCTGTGCCTTTCTGTCATGTTTCCAGGGGATAGCCATGGCATGCCTCAGGAACCGCTCTTGAGATCTCTCATTTGGGCCATATTTCCCGACGGTTATGCAGGGCCCACAGTGCAGAATGTGGGTTTTCGCCACTGTAAAGCTGCTCTCTTTGCCTCTCAGGCTCAGGGCTGGGGTCAGGTTCACAGGTGGCCATTTCTCAGAGTGTGAATGGTTTCTTCAGTCCCTCTCGAATGCTCTACAAACCTGTGCATCCACTGCGGTTGTGGAACAGTTGGGGAAAAACTGACTTGGTCATGTGAAGGCGTTAAGTGGTAGACAAAAGAGATTCTCTAAACACCTCACTGTATCTTTTTCTGGCTTTGGGCCACACTCAGCAGTGCTTAGGGGTATCTCAGCAGTATTGGGGGGAATCTCTTGCTGGCGATCAATCCCAGGCCTCCTGCATGCAAAGTGTGTATGCCAGCCATTTCTTTCTAGCCGTATGAGCCCTCCGTGGGCATCCAGGATATTCCAAGGAGGCGATGGGTGAAAACTGTGCCAATGGGAAGGGGTACAGCATGAGACTAGGAGGCCAGCTGGTAGGATGGGGACACTGTAAGAAAACAAGGTCAGAAGGGGGCCCTAGTTGGCAGGTTGGCAGCATTTGCCTTAAAGGATGATACTGCAGAAAGTTGGTGCTAAGAGAATTCTGAGCATAATCTCACAATAAAAGGTTTAGAGCACCTCAATGTAGATTCAAAATGATGGAAAGCTAGGCTGGAGCGATAGTACAGTGGGGAGGGCATTTGCCTTGCACGCAGCTGACCTGTGTTAGAGTCCCGGCATCCCATATGGTCCCCCAAGCACCACCAGGAGTAATTCTTTATTTATTTATTTATTTATTTATTTATTTATTTATTTATTTATTTATTTTTTAAATTTATTTATTTTTAATTAGAGAATCACCGTGAGGGTACAGTTACAGATTTATACACTTTTGTGCTTATACTTCCCTCATACAAAGTTTGGGAACCCATCCCTTCACCAGTGCCCATTCTCCACCACCCGTAAACCCAGTGTCCCTCCCACCCTCCCCAATCCCATCTCCCCCCCACCCCACCCTGCCACTGTGGCAGGGCATTCCCTTCTGTTCTCTCTCTCTAATTAGCTGTTGTGGTTTGCAATAAAGGTGTTGAGTGGCCGCTGTGCTCAGTCTCTAGCCCTCATTCAGCCCGCAACTCCCTTCCCCCACATGGCCTTCGACTACAATGTAGTTGGTGATCGCTTCTCTGAGTTGACCTTTCCCCGGAACGTGAGGCCAGCCTCGAAGCCATGGAGTCAACCTCCTACCAGGAGTAATTCTTGAGTGCAGAGCCAGGAATAACCCCTGAGCATCACTGGATGTGACCCAAAAATTAAAAAAAAAAAGAGAGTAAAAAAAGAAAGAAAAAATGGAGCAAAAGGAAGGGGTATTGCAAATACCTGAAAGTGATTTTAAAAAGGGCTGGAGCCATAGCACAGCGATAGGGCGTTCACCTTTCACGCGGCCTACCCGTGTTCGATTCCTCCGCCCCTCTTGGAGAGCCCGGCAAGCTACCGAGAGTATCTAGCCTGCACGGCAGAGCCTGGCAAGCTTCCCGTGGCATATTGGATATGCCTAAGACAGTAGCAATAAGTCTCACAATGAGACATGTTACTGGTGCCCGCTTGAACAAATCGATGAGCAACGGGATGACAGTGACAGTGATTTTAAAATATGAATGTGTCAGGACTGGAGAGATAGTACAGCAGGTAGGGTGTTTGCCTTGCACTCAGTCAACTTGGGTTCAATACCTGACACCCTATATAGTCCCCCAGCCCAGCCTGTACAGAGGGATCCCTGAATTAGGGGCATGCCCCAAACACTGGTAGGTGTGACCCCCCAAACAAAAATAGAAAGAAAATATTGATGTCAACTATTGTTATGCAGTATCACTAGAGTAGACCAATAGGAATTTGAGCTGCTGCTCTAGAAACTGAGATGGATCTCCAATTCAGACATCCTTCAATTCAAGTGGCCAGACCTTGATTGCGTATGCTAATGATGGAACACAGTTTACATGGGCTATGTAATTGAATGTCCAAGCCAGGACACTTCAGAGTGTGAAAGGGGCGAGTGAGTGGTTCTCCGGGAAAGCAGGCAACCCCAGGGCCAGGCTGGGTGAACAGGGACCCATGATCATTGCAGGTGTGGGTGACTGTTGCTGAATATCTAACTACGAATGCAAAATGCTTTTTTACTAAAAAGTCATTCACTTCAATATGCTGTAATGACAATTCAGTTTCCTAAAAAGGAATCCTGGGTTTAGGGAAAGAGAAGAATAAGCACAAAATGTACCATCTCCAGCCCCCATCCTTGTATTTAGAAATTCATAAAAAGGAGTTGCGTTGGTTTTGTGTTCTTAATATTTAGGGGAGAGTTGGGCCACAGTGGATAGTGCTCAGGGTCTATTCCTGACTCTGTGCTCCGGAGTGACCCTTAATGGTGCCAGAGATTCAACCTGGGGTAGATTGGGATGCACGGAAATTACCTTAACCCCTGAAATCTCTTTTTCTCTCGCCCATAGTCTTCATTTTTGTTTTGGGGAATGTGTACCTGGCAGTGTTCATGGCTTACTCTTGACTCAGTGCTCAGGGATCACTCCTAGTGCTGTTCAAAGGATCATATGCAGTGCTGGGGATTTAACCGGGGTTGGCTGCATGCAAGGCAGGTGCCTTACCTGCTGTACTATCTCTCCGCCCCCCCCTCCTAAGATATATACATTTTTAAGTTTTCGGGTCATACCTGGCAATGTTGAGGGGTTACTCCTGACTCTGCACTCAGGAACTACTCCTGGCAGTGCTCAGGGGACTATACTGGATGCTGGGGATCGAACCCAGGTCGGCCACATGCAAGGCAAGCAACCTACTTACTGTACTATCTCTCTGACCCCACCCCCTCTTAATCTTGATGAAGTCATTTGATTTTGTTTTGGGGTCATACTGTTGATACTGGGGGTACCCCTGGCTCCTTTTTCGGGGCTCACTCCCGGCAGTCCTTGTGGGATTCTGTGTGGCTGGAGATCAAACTGGCCTTTAAACTATCTCTCTGGCACTGCAGTTTGAATCTTAACTCTTAGAGAAGATGACTGTTGTGGGTGAAAAGATTGTCTAGGTCTCACTGTGAGTGGAAGGAAAAATATTAAATAATAGAGTTAGCATGCCAATGATGCTTACTTCAGCAATGTGGCATCCCAGGCAAACTAATGTACAATGCATTTATATTCTCAGGCAAGCAGATGAGATACAATGGTATGCACAGAATTTGAATGTTCTAAAGGACTCATTTAGAGCCTGACTCCATCTCAAGTTAGCCCCTTTTAGGCCTGTATGATTTGGGGATTGCTAGGTGAGATTAACAGGACAATCATTTGCATATGTTTTCATTTTGTGAGTTTTCTTTGTGAGATGGGTTTCATCTGTTTTTCAGAAGTCTTGCTGGAATGTGATTGAATCACGGTGGCAGCTGTTGCACTATTAGAATACTCTGCCAGAGATGGACATTTCTCAGTGATCAGGTAAGTAGGCAAGCTGGCCTTTGTTCTCCGCATAATCTGAAGTGCTCTCTGGTCTGCGGCGCAGCACTTGAAAAGCAGCACATCAGAATTGACAAAGAGATCTTTATTCCTCTTCTACAATGTGCAGAGAAAAGGTAGAAAGGGAATCGGGGAATGTGAATTTATTTCTTTGGGAGTGTGTGCTATCAGTTGGCGCCGAGGAAATGCTAATGCAAGCTGTCTTCCAGCTTTCGGGCTGTGGCTGTGTGGCTTCCCGCTCACTCTCAGGTTGTTGTGTGGATGTTTTGTGCCGGTGGCTGGGGCCAGAGGCGCAGCCTCCCACTCAGTGGCCCCCGGTAGAGCAGCAGGAAGCACAGCTGCCGGGGTGGGAGGAGGGGATCCCTGCATGCCCAGCTCTGCCCCCCACTAAAAGGAATATGCCCTAGCCACAGATTTTTCCATTTGAAAAATCCACATCTATAGAAAGATAATTGCAGACATAATAATCAGATGAACCTGCTAAGCCGTGGAGTTTATTGAAAGAAAATTGCCGTGTAAACATTGTTGGATAAACTGTATTAGTATAGTGTTTATTTCTTGAACCAATAATTCTGCTTTTTTTTTTTGCGGGAGTGAGCACTCCTGGCAGTGCTTGGGGTTTATTCCCGGTTCTGTGCTCAAGGATAACTCCCAGCGATGCTGGAGAGATAGTACGCAATGCTAGGGCTCGAACATGGGTTGGCCAATAGCAAGGCACGTGCCCTACCCATTGTACTATCTCTCTGGCCCCTGAAGTTTTGTTTTCTTCTGTATCAGGTGATCCCGGTGAAGTGGATGGGAGCATCTTGGGCACGCTCTGATGCTGACGTTGCACTGGGCAGCACAGTGGTACATTGCTGCTCGCACTGGAAATCGTTCATGGCAGACACCAACACCATTTTAAGTCTGTTTTGCAATGAAATGGTAAAAACAATCCATTGCTCCTGGTGACTGACATTTGGGCAGATATTCTAGCTACCCAAATTGGAGGTGTCAAGAGATAGTGGTTCTATTCACGGTAGTAGCATTTTGTTGTGGTTTTGTTATAAATCTTGTCTGGTAGTTCTGAAACCAAAAAGTAAATAACTGTTTGCGAGTTATTGCCCTATTGGAACTGAATTTAAAGGCTCCCGTTCAGACCGTAGCAAAGAGACCAAATTCCTCTGAGCGCCTGCAGACCCTTGGAAGAGCGTGATTTCTTCTGTACCTTCCCATCTTAATTCGGGCTTAAAGATGTTTCTCTTCAAATCCCTGGCACCCACTTTAGGGATCGCTCGCAAACACTGAATTAAATAAAGGCAGTGCCCATCCATTGGCGAAGCCACATCTGGGATGGGAGCAGAGCCAGCATTTCCTCTACAGCAATCAGTTGCTTGACTGACAAGTGGGGCATTTAACTCGCCCATTGAATCAGGTATTTTCTAGACTCTGAAGATACAAAAGGGAAGCTGGGGGGGGGGATTCTGCTCAGTGCAGCGTGAGCTCACAGTGAGACTGCCTCTGCCTTAATGCTAGCCCTGGCTAGTACTTCGGAGTTCTGAGCAGGCTGTGTGGCAAACACTGGAAGGTTTCAAGCTGAGGCTGGCTGTGCCCTCTCCTATCTATCTGCCTGTCTCCACGCCTTCTGGTCCTCAGCAAGAGCTAGCTTGCTCTCTCTTATTTTTAGCCAAGCTCATTCAGCACCACGCTAGTGAGACTCTTCCTGGACACGGGGATGTGCACATTTTTACCAGATGACTTTCATCCTTGTTATTACTTGTGGAAGGCCAGAGTTAACCGCTGCGGCGTTCAGTTCTGTTCCCGGGGCTTTCATTTCCTCTTGCCTTCTTTGGAAACCATTTCCTGGTGTTCTAATTCTGTATCTTGCCAAGTAGCAAAAGCACAGTGGAAAACCCCGGAAGTAGCTTGTGGTGAAGTTTCAAGTTTTTTGGCTTTTATCCAAATACTCGTGAGCTTCATTTGTGTTCACATATAAGAAAAAGCCAACCCAGATCTCCTAATAATGCTTTATTTAGTGCTTAAACTTTAATTGCAGGGTATAAATGATACCATTAGGAACCGATATCAATACTAATGCCACCTATATTATTATTTACTCGGCTGAAAACTAAGCTTGTTGAAATATATTTATTAACACTGCACCCTAGAACTACACATTTAAAGCTTAATTCTGTGGCTGTTCATGAATTCTCAGCATTCTACAGTGTCAGGGCTTCCTAGCTTGAGATAAATTCATTACGAATTTCGGGTGATGAAGTGTGTTAGGGCATTTTTTTTTCCGGTCACAAACACATTCTGGTTTATTCAGAGGATCAAGCACCCTTTGTGGAATTTTAGTCCTTTTAGTTAACAAACAGTTAAATTCTGCATTTATGATGTATAAACTTTGCTCCTTAGCATTAAAATGTACCTTATTCTTTCCTTAGATTTCTCTTTCAACCATGGCTATTGTTTGTCACTAACAGCTAGCTTTTGTGAAGTTAATAAATGTGCATAATAAGGATATAAAGGTATGGAGAAGTAATACTGTAATCCTTTTGTTTGGATAATCAGTCTAATGTATGCAAATTAAACCTTATTAGTACTAGGGTTTTGTGTCTGCTTATCAAAATGTGCCATTTTCATGAAAATTGGAAGTCCATTATATAAAGTTATTATTAACAATCATTTAGGAATTATATACGGTATGCAAATTAAAGTTGATTACAACTAATTAAGGGCTTTCTTTGTTATTTGACCTTGTCTGCTTTTTATGTAAATATGTTTCTTTTGGTCTGGCATATTTTTAGACTCAGAAAAGTATATTAAGACAAGTTACATTATGTATTTTTTAATATATCTTTGTGTTGCCATTGTCTGTGCCCCTCATTTTACAGAGGCTCACATGATATTGTCGCGCCATGCAGCTCCCCGTTTGGGGATGGTTCTCTTGGTGAGCAGAATTCCAGAAACAGAAAACAATCACATTTCCAAGACTCTTCAATAAGTTTAATGGCATATGAGCACACATCCCGCGTAACATATAAACAGTCTTCATGCCAGAATGCCCTTTTTTCCACTATTTATTGACTTCGGTGAGTCTTGGGTTGCAGATTTCCCAATGGAGCTAAGTAATAAATGGGCATTACTTGCTTACGAGGTGTGCTGCAAAATCTAATTGTCATCCACGAGAGCATTCACTTACACAGCTAAGTAACTTCACCACAGAAAGTTGGTTCAGTACCAGTGGACTTTAGGAACAACTGTAGACTTCTTAATGAGGGGAAGTATTTCAGTGTGTACAAGAAATATTTGAAGTGAGCTACTTGTTACTTCTTTGTATAAATATGTATCTATATACAGATGTACACATGCATGTACATATATACATACATATACACATATCTACACATACATATGCATATACACACATACACATACTTCAGTGTACTTGTTCTGTGAACAAAGATACTTAACAGAGGAGGACTGGAGCAAAGGATACTGGGGCACTAGGTTTAATTGCATGGTAGAAAGGACCTGTTAATCAATAACTTTTTCTGTTCCTTAAAGTATATGGGTCATCAAAAGATGGTGAAGATAAGCAGCCCAAGCAACAGAGTCTAGAATATTGGACCAGTGAGGAAAAGGCAAAGACTAGCTAGACACTTTTTAAAAACAAAGTATATTTTGAGATTATCTTTTATTTTATTATTTTTATTGAGGGGCCAGAATGATAGTACAACAGGTGGGTGCTTACCTGGCATACAGCGGGGTTCCAGTCCCCAGCATTCCACATGGTCCCTCAAGTACATCCTGTCAACTGTCATCCTGTTGCTCATTGATTTGTTCGCATGGGCACCAGTAACATCTCTCATTGTGAGACTTAGTGTTACTGTGTTTGGCATATCCAATACGCCATGGGTAGCTTGCCAGGCTCTCCAAGAGGGGCGGAGGAATCGAACACGGGTCGGCCACATGAAAGGCGAACGTCCTACCGCTGTGCTACCGCTCCAGCCCAAGTACACCCAGGAGTGTGAAATAGGTGAAATAGCATAGGGCCAGGAGCAACCTCTGAGCATCACCAGGTGTGGCCTCAAAACAGACAAAATTTTGCTTGAGATTCTGTGGTTTTCAATGCTATTAATAATGGTTTCTCTTGGGGGCTGGAGTGATAGCACAGCGGGTAGGGCATTTGCCTTGCATGTGGTCAACCCAGGTTTGATTCCTGGCATCCCATATGGTCCCCCGAACACCGCCAGGAGTAATTCCTGAGTGCAGAGCCTGGACTTAACTCCTGAGCATTGCCAGGTGTGACCCAAGAAGGAAAAAAAAAATGAAATTGAAAGCAAGCTTTTTCTTTTTTCTTTTTATTTATTGATTGAATTACCATGAATTACAAAGTGACAAAATTAGGGGCTGGAGTGATAGCACAGAGGGTAGGGCGTTTGCCTTGCACGTGGCCGACCCGAGTTCTAATCCCAGCATCCCATATGGTCCCCTGAGCACCGCCAGGGGTAATTCTGAGTGAAGAGCCAGGAGTAACCCCTGTGCATCGCCGAGTGTGACCCAAAAACCAAAAACCAACCAACCAACCAAACAAAAAAAACAAAGTGACAAAATTATTTGTGATTGAGTTTCAGGCTACAAAGTTCCAACACCCCAGTGTCTTCACCAGTGTCTACTTCCCTCCACCAAGGTCTCCAGTTTCCTGCCCCCAGCCTGCCTCTAAGGCAGGCACTTTTTCCCTTTTTCCTTTCAAGCACTGTGGTTTACAGCATATCATGCCCATCACTTTACCCCCTTTGAGCGCTCAGTCCTCCTCTGGAGTGACCACTCCCATCCACCATTGTCATAGTGTTCCCTTCCGTGACCAGTCCCCCTGGCCTCACAGTGGCGGGCTTCCTACTGAAGACCATTTCTCCTGCTCTCATGTGTCTATTGCCTTTGGGAGTCTGTTATTCCCCTGCCATGTTTCTTTATATTCCATGTATGAGAGAGACCATTTCTGTGTCTATTTTCCTCTCTCACTTTAACTTCACTCAGCATGATACACTCCAGATTCATCCACGTAGCAGCAAATTGCTTGAGTTCATCTTTTCTTATGGCCAAGTAGTATTTCATTGTGTAGATGTACAATTTTCTTTATCCAGTCATCTATTCTTGGGTGTTTGGGTTGAAAAATGAACTTTTTTGGGGGTCATACCCGGCATTCCTGGCTCTACACTCAGGAATTACCCCCGCAGTGCTCATCCCCCCATATGGGATGCTGGGAATCGAACCCGGGTCGGCCGTGTGCGAGGCAAACGCCCTATCTGCTGTGCTATTGTGCCAGCCCTGAAAAATGAACTTTTTCAATTGAAGGACAAAGAGGAAAATTCACATAGGTGTGTGGTTTTCTAGATGTTTAAAAAGTCAACATTTCGGAGTAATAAGGACCCAGATCGAGGAACAGTTCCTTACTATTTTATTTCCCTTTGGTTTGGGGTCGTACCTGGTAATGCTCAGGGGTTAATGCTGGCTCTGCACTCAGGGATCACTTCTGGTGTTGCCCAGGGGACCGTATGGGATGCCCAAGATCAAACCCTGGTTGACTGTATGTCAGAGAAGGATCCTACTCACTATACTATTGCTCTGGCCCCCTTCTAACATTTTTTGAGGGGGCTGCTATATCTGGCAGTCCTCAGGAGCTATCCCAGCTCAGTGATGGGGGTTCATTCCAGTTGGTGCTCTGGGAGAATCATGTGGTGCTGGGGACCAAACCTGGGTCTCCTACACGGAAGGATTGGCTGGCCTTTTGAGCCACCTCCTTGGCCAAAGGGACCCTTCCTTAACAGCAGTTCAGTAACTTTTTCACAAATCGGGTGACAAATACAAATTTTGAGTGCAGAGCCACAAATACAAATTTTGTATTTGTGGGGACTCTTTCTGCTTTCTCGGAGGGGATTGACACCTCTGAAATATGAAGTCCTTCATTCTATGAACATGCTACGGCTTTGTTTGCTTTGTTTGGTTTTGGATCATAGCTTGTTGGAGCTTGGGGAATCAGGAGATTCTGGCCATGAAACTGGGGTTCCTTCATTAAGGTATGCATTCCTGTTCTTCCAGCTCACTCCCCAACCCATGATAGGACGTTTTATAAAGGGAAGCTTGCTTTTTCCCGTCTGTTTGGGTTTGTGAGTGTGTGTGTGGGGGGGGAGGGGGCGTGGTCCAAATGCCTATCTGTGTCCAGAGGCTACTCCTGACTCTGCTTGGGGGTTGCTTCCATTGGTGCATGGGAACCTTGTGGTGCTAGGGAGCAAGCCTGGGCCTTCTATATGCCAAGCCAGTGCTCATCCATTGAGCTCTCTCTTGAACGGAAACGTTATGATTAAGTAGCCTCTGAGAGGATGGTTCTGATGCGCTTCTGAGATTTGAGGGTCCCAGCCTGAAGTACATGCCCTGCTTCCCCATATCATCCAGGAACGATGTAGGGGTGCTGCTGGACTTGCGGTTGGAGCCCCCTTTTCTAGTCTCCCAGCTTTCAACATCCCTCTCGCTGGAGGTTCGCCATGTCTTTCTGCCTCTGCAAGTCGTTGGCCATCGGTTCTGATCATTTTTGCTTAGAGTTTTCAGTACAACTCAGACTGCATGCCTTCCGTAGCTTGCCACCTGGGGTTTCCAGCTGTTGGTCACCATTTTCTTCTTGGTTTCTTTTTTTTTTTTTGCTTTTTGGGTCACACCTGGCAATGCACAGAGGTTACTCCTGGCTCTGCACTCAGGAATTACCCCTGGCCATGCTCAGGGGACCATATGGGATGCTGGGATTTGAACCCGGGTCGGCCGCGTGCAAGGCAAACGCCCTACCAGCTGTGCTATCTCTCCAGCCCCTCTTCTTGGTTTCAAGGAAGTAAAATTAGTTCTTCTCAGGGTAAGAACATGGTCCAACTAAATATGTAAATAATTGACTTGTGGTAGTACCAGGGAGCAAACTCTGGGCTTTTTTTTTTTCTTTTTGGGTCAACCCGGCGATGCTCAGGGGTTACTCCTGTCTCAGCACTCAGGAATCACTCCTGGCGGTGCTCAGGGGACCCTATGGGATGCTGGAAATCGAACCCAGGTCGGCCGCGAGCAAGGCAAACACCCTACCCGCTGTGCTATCCCTCCAGCCCCAAACCCTGGGCTTTATGGATGCAAGGCAAGTGCTCTACTACTGAGACGCACTTCCTGTCTAGAAGCTGTTGGTTTTGGTCATGTTAATTCATCTAGAGGCCAAGTTTTCCTAAGTTCCAGACATTTCCCCCCTCCTTTCCTCCAACAAGATGTTGAATACTGGAATTCCTTTCTCGGTGCCAACGAAAAAGAAAGGCCTCGTTCGCGCCAGGGCTCATAGCTGCAAATGGCAAAGCCATCTCCGGAGACGGCCCCGCAGATAATACAGCCTCAGTCTGAATTGTACCATAATAAAGGTGCTGCGTGGTGCAGCTTTCCGCCTTCTAAGAAGATCCTTTACTCTGGTAGGAGTTGCTGGGTGTGCCTGGAGAGGCTCCAAAAAGGTTAATAAGTGCCTGTGAAAGCAGAAGAGGGAAGATTGAAAGAGAACCCAGGAAATTCTCACAATGGCGCGTGGAAAAGGGGGCAAAAGTGCCAGCTCTTTCTCTCAGGACCAGGCTGAGAAACAGAAGCACAGGGCGGGGGCGGGGGGACGCCCCCTGCTGTCAGGTGCGGGCTGGGAGCCGCCGCTGCCTCGCGGGGCGTGGGAAGGGGAGATGCTCAACTCATCAGGCCTGAGCAAAGGGGGAAGAGGCCCCCCGCCAGCTGCCGTGGAATGGTCAGAGCTCCGAAGAACAGCGTCCCCTCCAAGTCACCGTTTTGCCCGAGAAAGTTGATTATTTCACATTTCTCAAAATAACACGGGAAAATTACTGGCAACACAAACAAGATTCAAGCTATGTGAGCCTTTTAATTCAGGCAGAATTTCATGTGTAATTGAGATTAATTATACCATAATGGAATTGTAGACACATGATTATTGCATCATATTCCTTGAAGACATGCATCTTGCCTCCGCTGCATCCTGCCTCCCCAGGTCCGGGAGCGCTGAGCGACATCGAGGGCACCCACTTCCTTACAAGTGTTTCTTTCAGGGTTATTTAACAAGGTAATTTTGGCCAGTCCTGTTTTTCAGAGGACTTTGAAATATCTTCACATGGGATGACCTGAAAAAAAAAATCCTGCTTTTTTTCTTTTGAGAAAAAATACCGTCCCCAGAGACTCAAAGAGGTTATTTGAAGGTAAAACATATCTCACACAAGTGTGAAATACTGGGGGGGGGAGTATTTAAAAAAATTTATTGATTGAGATTCTGTGGTTTACAATACTATTAATAATGACTTTTTCATGCACAGAATTCCAACACCCATTACCAGCGTAATGATTTCGGACAAACCATTGCCTGTTGCAGAGGGGAAGATGGGCGGAACCTTCACAGGACATTTTGACAACTCTGTTTAGAAAGAAAATCCAAAGAGGGAAATTTCATTATATCCTAGAGTATATTATTTAAGTAGACAACAAGTATGGCAACTTTGGTTGAGTCACAGCCTGTGGCATTCCCGGGCTACTCCTGGCTCAGGGCACTGTGTGGTGTGAGGGGTCAATCCCAGGTCTCCTGCGAGCAAGTCCTGTGGTCCAGCCCTTTGAGCTCTCTCCCTAGGCAGATAGAAACATTTTTGGGTCACACCTGGCAATGCGCAGGGGTTACTTCTGGCTCTACACTCAGGAATTACTCCTGGCGGTGCTCGGGGGATCATGTGGGATGCTGGGAATTGAACCCGGGTCACGAGCAAGGCAAACGCCTTACCCGCTGTGCTATTGCTCCAGCCCCAAGAAACGTTTTGATCAATGCTTCAGTCTTCATCGTTAGACCTAGAGAGTGCTTTTTTTCCCTAGAGAGTTTTCTTAGTTTTATTCTTCTTGGCTATGATTTCAAAACTAAAAGGGAATGATCTCCAGTGTTCTCAAAGGTGAATAAGTTACAGTCCCTTAATTATGTAGTTCACTAATTATATACTTTATTCTTATGGAGGTTTTTAGATGTGGATATCCAAACGCTTTTAATCATTTATTTTGAGGATGCCAGGGATCAAATCCAGGGCCTCACCCATGCAGGTTCTGTACCCCTGAGCCCAGCTCCGATATTCAGATACTTTATTTTAATGTTTTAGTTCTTCTGGGCCACACCTGGTGATGCTCAGGGATCATTCCTGACAGGGATCGTGGGACCATATATGGTGCTGGGAATCAAACCTGGTCAGCTATATTCAAGGAAAGTGCCCTAACCACTGTACTATCTCTCTAATTCTTTGGACACCTCTTAAAGAGAATGTCCTTAAAAATGAGTATTGATTTAAATTATGTTTCAATTGCTAATATTAGATCTGTAATAACTCCTGCTTATAACTCTTATAACATAAAGCTAAATAAAGGAACATGTAAGAAACACTACCAAATAGATTTCCTATGCCATTTAAATTAGTTTAAAGTTGATAGGCTTTCTTGAGAGTACCTTTTAAGTTTAGCCATAAATTATTTTTTACTCTAGGTCATCACAATTCAACAGTCTTACTCTGCCTGAAATTATTATAAATTTGTCTGAAAAATTAGATTGTAGCTTTCTATTATTAGCCAGGCCATCCAGGGACCCACAACATTCACCGGATAATCATATAAAACAGGGAAAAGTAATTATTTTTTTCGTAGAATGACCTGAGCGTAAATACTTAAACTTTGATGGCTATACAGTCTCTCACAAGTACTGCACTATGCCTTAGGTTACAAACAAGTGAACAATATTTGGCTGTATCCCAATGAGACTTTTATTTACATAAATTGGTAGCAGATTTTTTTTTTCTGTTTGGTTGCTGTAGCTTGAATCTCATTACCTCAGTTGTGCTTTGGATATTTGGCCCGACAACACTGGTGGAGGGACTGGTGCCAGAACATTGTATGTCTAAACCCAACTATCAATGACTTTGTAAATCACAGTGCTTTAATAAAAAAAAAAACCAGGGATGAAGACATAGTACAGTGGGTAAGGTGCTTGCCTTACACGCGGCCAACCCAGGTTCGATCCCTGGCACCATATATGGTCTCCTGAGCCCACCAGGAGGGATTTCTGGGTGCAGAGCCAGGAGTAAGCCCTGAGAATCCCTGGGTGTGCCCCCCTCCAAACAAAACAAACCAATTTAAGATAGGGGAACATTAAATGGGTAGCAAATGGGTCTGGGCATAGGATATCGTTTACCAACCAAGTATAGTTGAATGTACAGTCTGACAAGCTCTTGGGGCTGGAGCTGAAGCTCTGACTCAATGGTAGAACCTGTATGTGAGGTCTGGGGTTTAGTCCCTGAACACTGCGAATGAAATAAAACAAACAAGAAGTCTTGGTGCCATCTTTGCAGGCCCCCGTTTATTAATGTAGATTAATAAATATAAGCTATTTATAATTAATTTATGAATCAATTAACTTATGAATAAATATATTTAATTATATATAATTAAATATAATTTTATCATACAAAATATATAATTAAACACATAATCAATATATAATTATATATTAAATATAGAAAAATAAATATAAATAAAATATAAATATACAAATATGTAAATATATTAAATATATAATTAAATATAAATATAATTACATATAAAATATATAAATAAATTAATTTATAAATTTGGGGGACCCTTTGTGGTGCCTGGGATCCAACTGGAGTTGGCTGCATGCAAGGCACGCATCTGTTAAATTATCTCTCTGGCCCACGCTGTGCAACCTACTATATAATTTCTCTTTTATTTCTATTCTCATCCATTTCGCCTAACGTTTTACCTCATTTGTGCTCTCTTGCTACACAAAGATGTATGTGTACTAGTTGGAAATGATCACTCTGGACTGGGAGTGAGTGTTGAGAGCAGGTAAAGAGATATAGATGATACTCTTTCAGCATCTGTATTGCAAACCATAAAGCCTAAAATGAGAGAGAGAAATTCAAGAAAAAGAGAGAGAGAGAAGAAGGTTCCTGCCATAGAAGCAGGCGGGGGCGGGGGTGGTTTGAAGGGGTCAGAGGGAAACTGGGGACACTGGTGCTGGGAAATTACACAGGCAGAGGGATGGGTGTTGGAACATTGTATGATTGAAGTGCAATCATGAACAATTTTGTAATGCTCTCACAGTGATTCAATAAAAAGATGTCATATATAAGAAATATGCAATATGTTTTAATAAATATGTATTACAAAATATTACACAATATATAATAAAATATGTCAAAATTTTTTTCATAATTCTTGTCATCTGTCTTGCTTTAGAAGGTTCCTTACATGCTAAGATAATATCCTAAATTTTCTTTTATTCTGATTTACATTTATAACATTATATGAGATAAAGGTCTGGTTTTGCTTTCTTTGGTGTGCATTATATAATAGTTTATCTTTATGGAAAAGATTTGAAATTCTGCTTTTGTAAAAAAATTATAATTTGGGGGAATTCAATTTATGGCTTTGGAAGTTTTGCTCATGAGGTGAATTCTCATATATGTTTTTTTTTTTAAAGTCCCATTTTGCTCCACTGGCTGACCAATTTATCCACTCCTGTGTTAATGTTAGGCTGTTTTTATTTTAGTATTTGTGTAGTTAATTTTTAGTGTTGAGTAAAATTTTTCCATCTTTTCAAAATTTTTGTTTTTTTGGGTCATACCCAGAGGTACTCAAGACTTACTCATGGCAGGGCTCAAGGGACCATATGGGAAGCCCAGGATCAAACCCAGGTGAAACCCACATGCAAGGCTAATACCTGCCTGCTGTATTATCTTTCCAGCCCCAGGTTTTTTTCTTCTTAAAAGTATTCTGGACGCGCATATGCTGCCCACGCATAGGTGCTACTTGTGCCCACGTGGCTGAGCCCGTGTAGTACCCGAACACATGTATCGCCCGCATCTCCCACCTTGCGATGTGTACTTTCATGCTTTCGTGTCTAGTGCTGGGGTGGGTGTAGGGGCTCTCTCCGCCCTTGGAGAAGCCCAGGTTTTCTCTTGTGCATGTTACTCTCCACTCTCCCACTTTCTCTTCCTCCTTCCCTTCAAAATCTCCAAACAAAATCTGTTTTACTTCAAAAAAAGAGTATTCTGGAGCCAGGGCAGTATCTCAAAGGGCTGCAGCACATTCTTTGCATGCAGGAGGCCTGTTTCAATCCCTGGCACTGCATGGTCTGAGCACTGCTGAGGATGACCCATGAGCACTGTTCTGGAAATGGCTCACAACCACAGCTGGGAGTGCCCACAGGACACCCTCCCCAAAAAGAAAAAGTGTCCTGGTAAACAATTTGTTGTGATTTTGGTTACTAAATGTATGTACACACATATAAATTGTGTACATATTTACATACCTGTAATACATTTGGGAGGATTAACATTTTAATGATGAGATCAATATATGTATATGTGTATACGTAAATGTATACTCTGTATATATATTTAGAAAGGATTAGAATATTAATGTTAAAGTCATATAACATGAAAATGATAGCTAAATTATAGATTTGATTCTGGTGTATTTTAACCTCCCCACCCCTTGCACCACACCAACAATGTCCAAAACTCATAAAAACGTAAGAGTTTTATTTTAGAAGACAAAATTACAAGATTTGGGTGTCATTGGAGTAGGGTTTTCTTTTGAATCGTAAAAGGTAAAGTGTTTTTCTGAATGCTGTGGGAATAAAAGTGTATCAGTGTATTCCTGTAAAGTGTCACTAATGTATTCCCAGGTGTGCTTGAAAACTTGTCTAGATACTATAAATGTCTTAGTAAATCCATTTATATCTGTCACACTATAATGTCTCCTCTCTGTGTCGCTCTCAACATACAAATACTCATTCACTTCAGTGGCAGGCTTGCGCCTGGGTCAAGTACCCAAAATACCGTTGACACCAACATGGCAGGTAGAATGGCTGTTACCTGCCCCACTGGTGTGGGGTCTAGGTCAGCCCCCCAGCTCACATCGCACCTGCTGTTGCTGACAGGAATTGGAGGGAACCCCAAAGCATGAATGCAAGAACTTCTCAGGGAGTCAAGATTTACTTTTTTTTTTCTTTTTGGGTCCCACCCAGCAATGCTCAGGAGTTACTCCTGGCTCTGAACTCAGGAATTACTCCTGGTGGTGCTTGGGGGACCATATGGGATGCCGGAGATCAAACCCAGGTCGGCCGCATGCAAGGTGAACACCCTACCTGCTGTACTATCGCTCCGGTCCCTACTTTAAAAAAAAATTTTATTAAAAGGCCAGAGTGATAGTGATACATAGCCCATCAGGAGTGATCCCTGAGTACACAGTCAGGAGTTAGCTCCCAGCCCTACCCAGTGTGGTGCAGAAAATAAATAAATAAATAAAACTTTTTTTTTTTTTTGCTTTTTGGGTCACTGTGCTCCAGCCCCTGAACCGAACTTTTGATTATGCTTGTGAACCCATGGAGTTGGCTTTGCAGGCGGGAGTCCTGGGTTCACTCCAAACATTACATGGTGCCCTGAGCACTGAACTTGGAGTAGCTCCTAATTTTGTTGGGTATGACCCAAGAGCAAAAACAAGATATAACAGGCTTCTGTTCCTAGGGAAGGCAAAGCAAGATGTGGAGGTCAAAGTGATGGAAGCAGGCAGGATGAAGTTAGGGGTACGGCCTGGTCTGGGAGCTTACAGGGGAGGCCTCGCTGGTGCCTGATAACCTGGGTGGCCCGGCGCTGCTGGGTACAGGCACCAGAGAGGAATTATCCAGTGCCCTCTCTTCATTTTTACTTTACTTTTTTTTATGTTTGGCTTTTTTGGGTCACACCTCACCCGGTGATGCTCAAGGGTTACTCCTGGCTCTACACTCAGGAATCACTCCTGGCATCGCTCGGGGAACCATATAGAATGCTGGGGATTGAACCCAGGTTGGCCGCATGCAAGACAAACGCTCAACCCGCTGTACTATCTCTCCGGCCACTCTCCTTTTTAACTGGAAGCATTCTTGGAACATGATAAAGAAAGGGGCTCACCCACAATATTTGTTAAAAAAAGGTTCAAAAGGCATTCCCTTTTGTTCTCCCTCCTGTTGGGTGTTGTAGTTTGCAATAGAGGTATTGAGTGGCCATCATGTTCAGTCTATAGTCTATTTTCAGCACGCAGCTTTCAACCCGAGTGGGTCCTCCCAACATTCTCTACTAGGTGTTCCCTTCTCTATCTCAGCTGCCTTTTCCCCCAGCATGTGAGGCCAGTTTCCAAGCTGTGGGGCAGACCTCCTGGTCCTTATCTCTACTACTCTTGGGTGTTAGTCTCCCATTCTGCTACTTTATATTCCACAGATGAGTGCAATCTTTCTATGTCTGTCTCTTTCTTTCTGACTCATTTCACTCAACATGATACTTTCCATGTTGATCCGCTTATATGCAAATTTTATGACTTCATCTTTTCTAACAGGCAGGGTGGGGTGGTGGGGGCTGGGGTGGGGGTGGTGGGAGGGATACTGGGAGGGATACTGGGAACATTGGTGGAGGAGAATGGACACTGGTGGAGGGATGTAAACGAAATGCAAACATGAAAGTTCATAAGTTTGCAACTGTACCTCACAGTGAGCATAGCGGTAGGGGGGTTGCCATTCACGCAGCTGATATGTCAAAAACAGTAACAATAAGTCTCACAATGAGAGACATTACTGGTGCCCACTCGAACAAATCGATGAGCAAGTGACAGTGACCTCACAGTGATTCACTAATGAAAATTTAAAAAAAAAGAGATTCAAAGGCGGAAGGGGTTTTGCCTTTTTTCAGAATCTTACTTTAGGCGACTCCTCCCACCCTCCCATAATCTGGAAGCTTCCTTGTATGCATTTCTTTTCTTTTCCTTTTTTTTTTTTTTGGTTTTAGGGCCACACCCCGCGATACTCAGGGCTTACTCCTGGCTCTACACTCAGGAATCACTCCTGGCATGCTCTGGGAACCATAGGGGATGCTGGAGATTGACCCCTGGTTGCCCACATGCAAGGCCAGCATCTCTTACCCCTCCCCCTCCTTCCTAAGTATAGCCTTTGACTGAGTCTGGCCTTTTTCTCTTTGGCCCCTTACCTTCAATTTTGACTGCTTTAGGCTAAAAACCTGCATTTGGTGAAAACCAGCCAGGAGTTGGCCGTCTTGGCGCCATCATCCACGAAGGTAAACTAGGGGAATTCCATTTCTGTCTCTTTTCTTTCCCTCTTAACCTTTTCTCTCCCTCCGGCCTTGCAAGCTGCAGGCAGCAGACTGATTCCCACACGGCCCTTCTGCTTGCTCCTTCTACTGATTGTCTGGTGGGAGTGACAAAGGGGGGCTACTCTTTGGGAGACCTAAACCCACTTTCTCTCTACCTAAGCCCTGTCGGGGGTGCTTATTCACTGGCAAAAAGGCTGGAGTCACTGGCATACGGGCTGGAGCAATAGCACAGTAGGTAGGGCGTTTGCCTTGCACGCGGCTGACCTGAGTTTGATTCCCAGCATCCCATATAGTCCTCTGAGCACCGCCAGGAGCAATTCCTGAGTGCAGAGCCAGGAGTAGTCCCTGTGCCTCACTGGGTGTGACCCCCCAAAAAAATAGGTCATTTTTTTTTTTTGCTTTTTGGGTCACACCCAGCGATGCTCAGGGGTTACTCCTGGCTCTGTGCTCAGGAATTGCTCCTGGCGGTGCTCGGGGGACCATATGGGATGCTGGGAATCGAAGTCGGGTCAGCTGCGTGCAAGGCAAACTCCCTACCCGCTGTACTGTCACTCTATTCCCAAAAGAGGTCATTTTACTCTCCTCACGCACAGTTTCCATTGCATCTTCCTAGAAGGACAGCTGAAGGGTGCCCCAGCTCTCCCTCAGGCACTCCGGAAGGTCCCTGGGGTCCCTCTGAGAAACCTCAGCCCCCCGTGGGTGGAGATTCTCCTTGGTCACCCTTTCCTTTTCCTTCAGCCTGAGTTTCATTCCCATGTCTAAGCCTGGCTACTCAGGGCCTGCTTGGAGTTCTGACTCTCCCCCACTTTCCCCCTTTCCTGCTAGACTCCTTTCCCTCCTCATGCCCTCTTCCCTCTCCCCTCTCATTTCTCTGCCTTCTTTTTTTTTTTTTGCTATTTGGGTCACACCTGGCTCTGCACAGGGATTACTCCTGGCTCTGCACTCAGGAATTATCCCTGGCGGTGCTCAGGGGACCATATGGGATGCTGAGAATCGAACCCAGGTTGGCCGCGTGCAAGGCAAACGCCCTACCCGCTGTGCTATCACTCCAGCCCCATCATTTCTCTGCCTTCTTGGGTGAGGCAGAGCCGCCACGCCCCTGGTGAGTGGAGCCCGGATTTCTCCTCAGTGGCGTGTGGGGTGGGGAAAGTTAACTCTGAAAAGGAGAAAGCAGCGTCGCACAGTGCCAGTTTATTTTTTTTTGGGGGGGAGGTTTTGGGGGGCCACATCCAGCTAAGCTCAGGGGTTACTCCTGGCAGTGCTCAGGGGACCATATGGGACGCCGAGGATCGAGCCTGGAGGATCAAACCAGAGTCGGCTGCTGTACTATCTCTCCAGTCCCTCAGCGCCGGGTGTGACCAAGTTAGACCTTCAGGGAGCATTTTTCTGGGGTGACCTGAAGAGACCAACCACAGGGTGAGCAACAGGAGCCCCCCCCACTTCTTCAGACTAGACTTTGGTGCTCCCCTCCCTGCCCTCCCCCCATCTAGAGATAAGTAGTATCTCAAAGGCTCAAGCAAAGCAATTTCCAGCCCCTTCCTTACATCTGGAGGGGGTAACAGCCCTCAGGGTCCCCCTTCCAATTCTCTTAAGTCATTTACTCTCCTCCTGCTGTGCCCCACCTCTGCCTTAACTCTCACTACCATGGGGGGGAGGGGGCAGGGCATCTGTGTGCCCTTACTTGGGGACAGACATCCCCAGTAGTTTTTGTGTGGTGGGAGTGGGGCAAACGAGGTGTTGAGCAGATTGCCAGGCTATGAATTCCCTCAGGGCAGGGCTGGCTATTCCAGGTAGGCAGGTGAGGGGCTGGGCTGAGGGCTGGGAAGAGCCTGAGTGAAGAGCCAGGAAAGGGCGGGGACAAAGGGCCAATCAGCAGACATGGCTATTTTTGCCCTGGGGACTGTCCTTTCCTTTCTCAGCCTCACATCACCTTCCTCCCCCATGCTTCATTGGTCAGAGAGACAGCCAAAAGGATGGATCAGACTATGGGGCTGTGTGCACATATGTGTGGCCAGCTGCTGTGTTTGCAGTTATTTTGTCTGCCCATGAAACACTTGCAGCTCACTAGAAATCAGAGTGATATGTACAAGGTGCTTATAGCCAGTGACCTTGTTGGACCATGAGTAAACTGAAGGTTCTCTGAATTGAGCCTATAAAGAAATGGAAAATTTCAACTTAAATATCTTACTGTCGCACTGTAGCACTGTTGTCTCATTGTTCATCGATTTTTGCTCGAGTGGGCACCAGTAACGTCTCCATTGTGAGACTTTTTTACTGTTTTTGGCATATTGAATACGCTACGGGTAGCTTGCCGGGCTCTCCGAGAGGGGCGGAGGAATTGAACCCAGGTCGGCTGCGTGTACTATTGCTCCAGCCCAAATATCTTTAAAATGAAATGTTTTAATACCTGAACTTCTTGAACTGCAAAACTTGTACTGTTTAGAGAGGGCGGCAGAGCTAGAGCTCAGGAGGTGAGAGGAGCAGACTACACAAAGTACCGTGCTGGCCTCAACCAATTTCAGTTAGAAATGAGACTGACTGTTGTACTGAGCTGGAGTGATAGTGCCTCGGGTAAAGCGCTTGCCTTGCATGTGGCCCAGCTGGGCTCGATCCCCAACACCCCAGCACCCCATATGGTACCCTGAGAACTGCCAGGAGTAATTCCTGAGTGCAGAGCCGGGAGTTACTCCTGAGCACCACTGGGTGTGACCCAAAACCCAAAAAAATGCAGGGCATTAGGTTGTTGTACAGACAGAAGGGCGACTTCAGCAATGTTTGTACTTCTGTACAAAATTATCCCAGTTAAAGGATTTATGAGTTTATACGAACTCTTGACAGCTAAAATGTCTTCTTTCACTGGTTTCTATAATTTTATTAAGAACTGAATTGTTCTCTGTCTAAATCTATACGTTTATTTTATTTCTACATGAAAATAATAGATCTGGATCCCAAATACTTATGATTTTAGAGATTTGTGGTAACTCAAAACTGGCACTAACTAAATGTAATAATTTAATCTAAAGCATAGAATCATATCCTGTTTAATTATTAGAATTAACCTGTGTTATCTAAACTAAAGCAATGGACAGGACAGCAGTCTTGCAAGTGTTTGAAGTTGTGTGTACCAAAAATTTCCAATCTAGATTGAAAAAAATAAATTAAATCAAAGTGTTAAAAGTATCTAGAAACAACTTGTCTCTGAGGTTTTTTTTGCAGTTTAAGATCTTTAATGATTGGGGGCTGGAGCAATAGCACAGCAGGTAGGGCGTTTGCCTTGCACGCAGTCAACCTGGGTTCGATTCCCAGCATCCCATATGGTCCCCTGAGCACTGCCAGGAGTGATTCCTGAGTGCATGAGCCAGGAGTAACCCCTGTGCATCGCCAAGTGTGACCCAAAAAGAAAAAAAAAGATCTTTAATGATTCCAGGTTGAGTGGACTAAGAATTATTAGCAAGCTGGGAGTCTGTCTCTTGTTCAGTTTTCATTAAAAACAGAAGATTAATAAAAATAAAGACAAATAATTATAACCAACTGCTTTTGAACTCAATTGTTAACCTGACTCTGCCTCATATGTACTTTGTTATTAAGCTAAGTGAGTCAAATTTACTCTTGACTTTGAGAAAACTTCTGGTTTTGAAAGCTTTTAAGTTTTTACTTAAAACACAATAAGTGGGTATTGTTGTATGGTAACTTCTGTGCTAAGCCTGTAGAACAAGATTCACTTCCCAGAACTGAAGTCTAAGAAAATCTCGGATTGGTAGAGAGGGAAAGTAATCATAGGTCTTCGAAAAACTCCTAAGACATTTCATAATAATGATTTTCTCCTGTATTTATGTCTAAATTAAGGCCTATTTGACATGTTAGAGTTCCTGGGCAGTATTGTCACTTAACAAAATGTATTTATTTTATTTATTTATTTATTTTTTGCTTTTTGGGTCACACCCAGCGATACTCAGGGGTTACTCCTGGCTTTGCATTCAGGAATTACTCCTGGCAGTTCTTGGGGAACCATATGGGATGCCGGGGATCGAACCCGGGTCGGCCACATGCAAGGCAAACGCCCTACCCGCTGTGCTATTGCTCCGGCCCCAACAAAATGTGTTTAGTATTGTTAAGTATATAACTAATAATGTGGGTTTTCTGAAAATTGACCTGAAATCTGAAAGACTATGTTCTGATTAATTCACAACATGGAGCAAATTTTCTTGCCAAGTGTACTCTATGTTACAAGATCTTTAACTGTGAGCATCCTAAAATCTTTGGCCATTTTCTGAACTGATCTAATGCCTTATATTCAGAGGTCTGCAGAGGAAGACTTTAACAAGTACTACAGAATAAGTAAATTTGTCATGCTGAATGACAAATAATTAGCAACCAGTTTCCCAATCCCTTAGAAAATCAAGCTGTGTTAAGGAGGTTAAGCCTCCTATAATGTGACCATAAAGGATCTGTATTTTAAGGACCACTATGGGGGTAAAGAAAGACATTCTGAGGGGCTGGAGCAATAGCACAGCGGGTAGGGCGTTTGCCTTGCACGCGGCCGACCCGGGTTCGATTCCCAGCATCCCATATGGTCCCCTGAGCACCGCCAGGAGTGATTCCTGAGTGCAGAGCCAGGAGCAACCCCTGTGCATCGCCAGGTGTGACCCAAAAAGCAAAAAAAAAAAAAAAAAAAAAAAGAAAGACATTCTGAGATGGGAAGGGTAACTGGATGGAGCTGCCTGTATTTAAATGTTCTTTTTTTATTTGTTGCTTAAAAACAAACTGGGGGGATGGGGCTGGAGCAATAGCACAGCGGGTAGGGTGCTTGCCTTGCATGCAGCCAATCTGGGTTTGATTCCCAGCATCCCAAATGGTCCCCTGAGTACCGCCAGGGGTAATTCCTGAGTGCAGAGCCAGGAGTAATCCCTGTGCATCACCAGGTGTTACCCAAAAAGAAAAAAGAAAACAAACTTGGAAGAAGCAAAATCCAAAACTTGCCCTTTGCCTCTTGCAACATAAATTATGTACAATTCAGAATGATCCGCTGATACAAAACATGCCAAGGACAGGGGCGCTGGAATGGAGGGAGAGCGCGCTTTTTTAAAGGTCATCATTTCATCTGTTGTTAAGAAGGGCCAAGCTTTCTGTACAGCATACACACAACACAAAATAAAATCTTAGCAGGGTGGTGTGTGTGTGTGCGGGGGGCGGGGGGAGGGGGGCTGGGGAGGAGAAAGACATTCTGTCTAAAAGTGAAACAGGACAGAATGAACGTAAAAAATATGTAGAAGGTTTGAGGGTTGTGCTTTGGGGAATGAAACTGGACTGTTATAAAGGAGAGCTTAGATTTTGCCTGCAGAATTGTTCTAATACTTATATCTCAAGAAAGTCAGTAAAAAAAAGGTCTTAGACAGATGTTCCAGAGTATAGACACATCATGAAACTAAGAAAAGAAACTTACAGTGCTCTTAGAAAAACTGGACACTGCCCTCTGCCCTTCAAAATATAGGTGGAGATTTTCTACATGGGACTAAATAGACTAAGCATAGAATATATTTTTTTTGGGTCACACTCAGCGATGCACAGGGGTTACTCCTGGCTCATGCACTCAGAAATTACTCCTGGAGGTACTTGAAGGACCATATGGGGTGCTGGGAATCGAACCTGGATTGGCAGTGTGCAAGGCAAACACCCTACCTGCTGTGTTATTGCTCTAACCCCCAAGCATAGAATTCTTACTGTGTGAACTGCATGTCTGTTTTGCTATCGCAGGTATTAATAATTATCCCTCTGACCTGTGGCCCATAGCAAACAGGTAAAGTGCACCTTATTATAAAAATGAAGCCCTTACTTTTCTTTTCTTGACATCTTTAACATGTTTTCTACTTCTTGGCACAGAAGTTTTCTACTTCTTTGTTTGCACAGATACAGGAAAAATGGGATATTTTTCTGAAACTTGGTAAAGGGTTTGTTTACTAACAGGATAACAACGTAGCTTCAAGTAGAGAGTGGTGAACCCCAAAATCTGAATGTTGCAAGTGTGTGTGTGGGGGGTCTTATGGAACCTGGACATTTGTCATATTGGCTTAATTTAAACTTCAGTTCCCCTAAGATTGCTCTTAATTCCTAACACATTTTGAGGGCCTCAAATGGACCCAAGACAGACTTTGTGCCATCCTGGCTACAACATGAGAAAACCCCGGGGCTCAAATGGCACACTGGTACAAGAGACAGGAGTAACCCTTGAGCATCGCCAGGTGTGACCAAAAGAAAAAAAAAAGTTATGGTCTTGCTAATCTAATTGCTTTATTGGAAAGAACCTCTTTAAAAGGCAAGAATAGCCAGTAGTGTTCAATCTGTTGCATATGTCCCCTTTTTTTTCCCCTCTCCTCTCTATCCATGCCCTTGTCCATCCAAGCCTCTCTCAGCGACTGGGTCTTACAAAAGAATCCCCTGGTCTGGAATGTCACAAGGTCACTAGGAGATTCTTGGATGACTCCCCCCCAACCCCGGCCTCCCTCCCCATTGGATTCTGATGCCAGAAGAGAATCCTCTCCACATCCTTTCCCTCTTTTTACCTGCCAGCAATGTTGGATCATAATAAAGAAATGCTCCCCACTCGCCTTTGTTCAAAAGGTATAGAAGAGGAAGCCTATTTTAGGAGCCATAATCTGGGAGCTTCCCTTGCATTTCTTATCTCCCCCCCTTCTTTCCTAAGTAAAGCCTTTCACTGAATTTGGTCATTTGCTCTTTGGTCCTTTGCTTTCAA
Organism: Sorex araneus; assembly: GCF_027595985.1. NCBI lineage: Eukaryota > Metazoa > Chordata > Mammalia > Eulipotyphla > Soricidae > Sorex > Sorex araneus. The sequence goes on from NC_073313.1 coordinate 25,212,307, forward strand.
TTTGAACTGCTTGAGGGCATAAGAACCTGAAGGTCTGTGTCTGCTGTACAGATGTACCTTTGTTTGGGGTGCAGCATGGTTAGGGACCTCCACTGCTGAAAGTCCTGTATGTGCCGCCATTTTACCACCATCACTCTGCAACCTAGGCCAGAGAGACAATAACCAGCTATAGACACACCCCACACTGGGGACTCTGAGACCCCTCAAACAGCCGCAGCCCCTGGCAGGGTCAGTGGTGTGAGGGACTGAGGTATTCCAAGTGGATGCACCAAGGGCTGATCTGGGATGTTTCTACAGAAAGTAAATCAAGATTTTTCTCCTCCCCCACTTCACCCTCTTCCTTTTTCTCCTTAGTGGAAAATTTCAAGCACATCTAAAAGTAGAGAAACTTGCATAAGGAATTCTCCCATTTCTTAGCTTCAATAGTTTTTCAACTCTTCTTTTATTTTTACCCTCATTTACTTCCGCTCCCTGAATATTTTGATGCAAATCCCAGAAATCACTCCATCAGCATGTCTAAAAGATAAGGCCTTAAGGCATCTTTTTCCTGCAGTAAGATAGTAGGATCATTAACTCTTTTATCATGGTAAGGCTGAAGAACTTTAACTTGACCTATTTAACCACTTTGAAGTAGACAGTTTAGTGGTGAGTACTTTGATGTGGACATCACCACCTAGCTGCAAGTTATTCAACCTCCACCAACTGACATTCCATACCTGATCCCCCTTATTCCTTCCCCCTTTTTCCTTTCCCCAGTGGTCTTATCTGTTTTTTATCTTTATGATATAGACCATTTTGGGTTGCCTATATAAGTGAAATAAATCAACTAGTTTTTTTAAAAAGATTTTTTTAAAGAACTGATTTGGGGCTGGAGCAATAGCACAGCGGGTAGGGCGTTGCCTTGCATGCAGCTGACCTGGGTTCAATTCTGATTCCCAGCATCCCATATGGTCCCTGAGCACCGCCAGGGGTAATTCCTGAGTGCAGAGCCAGGAGTAACCTCTCTGCATCGCCGAGTGTGACCCAAAAAGCAAAAAATCAAAACACAAACATACAAAAAAACCTGTGGTTTACAAAATTATTAATAATTCAGTTCTAGGGGTGTGGAGCGATAGCACAGCGGGTAGGGCATTTTGCCTTGCACGCGGGCGACCCAGGTTTGAATCCCAGCATCCCATATGGTCCCCTGAGCACCTCCAGGAGTAATTCCTGAGCACAGAGCCAGGAATAACCCCTGTGCATCGCCAGGTGTGACCCAAAAAGAAAAAAGAATTCAGTTCTAGGCATATAATATTTTTGCACCAATCCAACCACAGTGCTCACTTGCCCCCACAAGTGTAGCCAGTTCCTCCCTCCACCCCACATTATGAAGTTTGGTGGTTGTACTTTGGATCTCTTGTTTCTTGGGCCTGTGCTTTGGGTCTGGTCAACTAGTTTTTTTTTTTTTGTGGGTGGGGGGGTCACACCTGTCGATGCACAGGGGTTACTCCTGGCTCTGCACTCAGGAATTACTCCTAGCGGTATCCAGCCCCTAGGTTGTTGTTGTTTTTTTTTGTTTTTGGTAACGAGTATATTTAACATAGTGTAAGATCCATCTATGTTGTAGCATATATCAAAATGTTATATCCTTTCATTTCCAATTTATTTGTTTAAAAAAATCTGGGTTGACTGTAGAAGTTTTCAGAGTCTAGATTTTGCCAATTGTATCCGCAATAGTGTCTCTTAATATATTCTTTGTCTCCTATATTTCCTGTAAATTTATAACTGTTATAGGATCTTGCCAGGATTCAATCACAGATTGTTTGGGCTGCTTAAATGTTATCTGGTATCATTGGTAGAATGGAGGCAAAGAAATTTAGCTGAGATATAGTAATTAGGACCAGTTATATGGCCTGAAATTGCCAAATACTGGGTGTTACTATAACTAAGCCCTTGCAGATAAAATATTTTCTTCTTGTAGAAAGTATAAGTGTACACTTAAAGGTAAATGAAAAACTCAAGCTCTTCATGTTGCAGAGATAGACACTTTTAGTTGGGATGGAGTAACAATTTTAGTGACAACCTTGTACTAGTGACAACTAGTTGTCTAGTGACAACTGAGCTTCGGGTGATTACATATCATACAGATTCCATTTTATAGCGATAAGGCCTTGAGAACTGTGTTCTTCAAATTTATTTACTTGTCAAGTCTCTTAAAGAATTTTGAAAAACAATATACCTTCTCATCATTTAAAATTGACATTTAAAAATTTTAGTTGCAAGTTTAAATGGTTATAAAGGATACGAGTCTAGTATATTGTAAATATTGACATTTTCAACTGAAAGAACTACTTCATTCCTTTAAAAGCATTTAATGAAACCCAAATTCCATTGTGATTTAATAATTGCATCTTCCACTAAAAATTATTTAAAAATTTTGCATTGTTACACATTCACTATGAGCTAATAATTACATTCCACTTCCCCATAGAATTTTATTCTAATGTAATACACTTTAGACATAAAAGTAATATATTGACCTTCCTGTCATTTTTTTTAGAAATGAATTGTGTGTGTTTGTGTGTGAGTGTTTGTGTGTGTGTATGTGTGTACTGGCAATGGTAAAGAAGTTTTTCCCATGACCAACAGGCTATATAAGGTAACAAATGTTTTCAGATAGAATTATGCAACCACATGGTTAGCCAAACCAGAGATTTTCAGTGCGTTTTGATAAATGCTTGTCAAATAAAAATAATATTGTTAAATATTGTTAAAGAATCTCCATAAGATGAGTGAGACTTTTTCTCCTTGGCTTATCTATTAAAGGAATATTATTATTATTATTTTTTGGGTCACACCCAGTGATGTACAGGGGTTACTCCTGGCTCATGCACTCAGGAATTACTCCTGGCAGTACTCAGGAGAACAAATGAGATGCTGGGAATTGAACCTGGGTTGGCTGCATGCAAGGCAAACGCCCTACCTGCTATACTATCGCTCCAGCCCCAGGCCCTGGAGCTTTTAAAGGTACCCTGAGCGTGTGCCTGGACCCTAAGCTAGGAAGCGGATTGAGGGTAGATTTGAATATTCCATAGGAAGGGCTGTATCTGTGCTTCCTTAGGCTCTGTCCATTACCAGGGAGGCTGCTGTTGACAGCCATTGTGCATGGGCACATTTATTGCATATCATCTATTTTACTAGTATTAATACACTTTGAAGAAAATAGCAGAATGCCAGCAATGTAACAATCCTTTGGAACTTACTGCTATGCTAGAATTTTAATAAAATCATGCTTCTCTTTATTTTATAGTCGTATCAGTAGCCTACTTACTTATTCTTAACTTTGCATTATAACCGTGCATGTGTGTGTGTGTGTTTGTGTGTGTGTATGCGTGCATGCACAGGCCCAGGATGGAACCCAGGGCCTCATATATGCCAGGCTTGTACTCTACCACTGACCTACATCCCTGGCCTCATTGCAAGCATTTTTACCTGTATAGCTAAATAGTGTTAATTCACATTGTTGTGCAACAATCTCTAGAAATTTTTCCATCTTGCTACACTGAAGCTTTATGCTCATTAAACTATGACTCCCCATTCTCCCTTCCCCCAGCCCCAGCACCAACAGTTGACTTTCTTTGTCTGTGAATTCAATTACTCTTGGGACCTCTTTTTTGGAGGTATCAGGGATGGAAGCCAGGATCTTACTTGCAAGGCAAGCACTGAGCCACACTCCAGGTCAGTACTTGCCTTTTTGTGACTGACTTCTTTGATTGTCCTCAGGGTTTATCTATGTGTCTGAATTTTCTTTCTTCAGGGTGAGAGATTGTACAACGGGTAGGGCGCCTGCTTTGCACATGGCAGACCCAGGTCCTCCTCCTCCTCTTCTTTCTTCTCCTCTCCCCTCCTCTTCCCATTTCTGCTTCTGCTATACTGTATCTGAAGCACTAGAATTTTCTTTTTCTCTTTCTTTGGTCACAACTGGCGAAGGTCAGGAGTTACTCCTGGTTTTGAACTCAGGAATTATTCCTGGCAATGCTCAGGGGTCCATGTGGGATGTCCAGGATCGAATCCGGGCTCACCGCATGCAAGGCAAATGTTGTACCTGCTGTACTATCGCTCCAGCCCCCCAGAATTGTCCTTCTTAAGGCTGAATAGGATTCCATTGTATGCCACATGTGTTATCTGTTCATCCCTCAGTAGATACTTGGATTGATTCTACCTTTTGGATATTGTGACTAATGCTGCTATTGACATGACTTTGCAAGTATTTCTTTTTTTTCTCTTTGGGTCACACCCTGCAATGCACAGGGGTCACTCCTGGCTCTGCACTCATGAATTACCCCTGGCGGTGCTCAGGGGACCATATGGGATGCTGGGAATTGAACCCGGGTTGGCTGTGTGCAAGGCAAATGCCCTACCTGCTGTGCTATCACTCCAACCCCTGCTTTCAGTAGTATATAGGAAAGCAAAAAAACCTTAAATGACTACTGCTTTCAGTAGTCATTTAGCATATATATATATATATATATACATATATATATATATTGCTTTCCTATATAGCAGAGCTTTTTTTTTCTCTTTTTGGGTCACACCCGGGGATGCACAGGGGTCACTCGTGGCTCTGCACTCATGAATTACCCGTGGCGGTGCTCAGGGGACCATATCAGACACTGGGAATCGAACCCGGGTCTGCTGCGTGCAAGGCAAACTCCCTACCCACTGTCCTATCGCTCCAGCCCCCTAGCAGGGATTCTTAAACTTTTTTATTTATAACCCCTTTTCACCAGAGAAATATATCACAGGCTGGTGAGCATCGGCAGGTACACCTTGGATTCACTGAACATTTTTTCATTCATTTTTGGTCATTGCGAGTTCCTTTTGCATGACCCCCACATTCAGTTCCACAGCCCCACATGGAGACAATGCCCCCAGTTTATAGGCTAGGTTATGTAGAATAAAAATATTAACTCAAGTAGGTAGTTACATACAGTCAGTGGAAATGATAGTGTAATAATTTGTAATAGGTTGCCATCGACTCATGACTTAACTGATGTCAACTTAGCTGAAATAATGAGAGGAATTATGAAACATTTTAGCTTTAGTTAGCAATACCCAGAGGCTTTTCTTTTTTTTTTCAGCCAGTAAGGATGCAATGTGAAGTTTTTAGCCAGTTAAAATCTCTATCGTATGGTAGTTTGTGATGTCCTTGAAAGGGATTTGGCGTTTCACCACCCCTTTTTTTGTAAAATGGTCTCTCAAAGTTTCAAAACAAACCAGATACACTATGTTCTTTTTGAAGATTCCATACCGGGTTTCAGTTCCTTCCTGACATTTACCATTTTTAAATGTGGAGTATAACTCTGAATTGCTAAACAGATAGCATTGCCCCGTGTATTAAAGTCCTACTCAACAAATAAGAGATGACCATGCCAGGACCACTGATCACATGTGATGAAGAAAATAACCGTGTTCTTGGTCTCACAATTTGAGGAGGGTTGATGCATAAGAAGTAAGTCAACAACTGAACTCTTTATTTAGCGTTTGGGGCCACACTTGGCTATGCTCAGGAGTTACTAACGGCTCTGCATTCAGGAATTATTCCTGGTGGTGCTCAGGGGACCATATGGGATGCCGGGGATTGATTTGAACCTGTTTGGCCATGTGCCAATCAGATGCTCTACCTGTTGTAATTTTGCTCTAACCCCTGTTTTTTAAATTTATTTTTTAATGATTAAAACAGTATATACTGTGGGAGAGAATAGGAAGTATAGTTTAGATTGGGTGTACAGGGTGGCCCTCTGAGGACATGACATTTAGGAAGAGCCCTGACTGCAAGAAGGAAGCTGCCATTGAATAATTTGGAAGAACCCACTCAGATGGTTGGAACAGCACAGACGGTGACTTTATGGCATGAAAGAACTTGCTGTGTTTCAAGAACCGGAAGCATCACATGGCTGAAGCATGGATATTAGTTTCCTAATGCTGCTAAGAAAAGTTAACCAAAAAGATCTTAGTGTTGTGCAAGTCAGTCTGGGGAGCTAAAATGAAGGCAACAGCTGGACGGAATTCCTTCTTGAGATTGTGAGGAAGACTCTGTCCTTGGCCTTTTCTCATGGCCACAGTCCACCTGCATCCTTGACTACTGCCTTCTTGGTTCACGGCTCCTTTCTTCATCTTTTCTCTTTTGCAGTGCCAGGGATCAAGTGCCAGCCTTCGCATGCACAAGTTATGTGTAAAGGAAATGATGGACTCATAATTTGCAATAGGTTGCCATCTGTTTCATTTTATTTCTGTTTGACTCATAAATATAAATCACATTTATCATTCTTATTTACATTTTATTTCTATTTCTATTTTATCTCACACTCTTCCACTTCATCCCTGCCTCCTCCTTCTTGCATCTTGCATGTTTGTTTTTTATTCAGGGGGCCATACCGAGCGGTGCTCAGGGCTTACTCCTGTTTTTTTTTTCTTTTTGGGTCACACCTGGCGATGCACAGGGGTTATTCCTGGCTCTGCACTCAGGAACCACTACTGGCAGTGCTCAAGGGACCATATGGGGTGCTGGGAATCAAACCTGGGTTGGCCGCATGCAAGGCAAACACCCTACCCGCTGTGCTATCACTCCAGCCGCCTTTTTATTTTGTTGTTTGTTTGTTTGTTTGCTACAGGCCTTACTCCTGGCTCAATGCTCAGGGATCACTCCTGGTGGGCACAAGGAACCATAGGACGTGCCAGAAGTGGAACCTAGGTTAGGTATATGCAAAGTAAGCACCCAACCCACAGTACTAGCTCTCAGGTTCCAGTCTCATGCTTATAAGGCTGGTGCTCTGCCACTGAGCTGTCCTGGGTCCTTTTTCTCATTATTTGTGAGATTCATTAGGTTGCTTTCTGTGCATGGAGTTTACTCCCCCACTGGTATTGGGTTCCATTGTGTGAATATACTACAATGCTTTTATGCATTTTCCTGTCGGTGAGCATTTAGTTGTCTCCTGTTTTTTTCATGTTCTGAGCAAAACTGTACTAATGTACATGCTTTTCAGTGGACACTTACATGCATTTTCAGTTGGATAGATCAGCAGCCTTAGAATCAATACCTCATAAGGAATGTTTGTGTTCAACCATAATAGACTGATGGTTTTCTAAATTCTCTGCATCCAGTTTATTGTCCACCCAATAATGGAGAGTTTTTGTTGCTCCACATCCTTGTCAACACTTGATATTGTCTGTCTTCTCCGTCTTAACAATTATTTGGATGCATAGTGATACAGCATTGCAGCTTACTTTGCATTTTCTTGATGGCAAAGTCAGGCCCCTCTCTTTATATTTATAACTTATAGCTGCTATTTGAATATCCTCTTTCAGTGTTTTATTAAGTCTTTTGCCCATTTTTTCTTTTAAATTGTCCGTGTCTTTCTACTACACTTTTCTCCATATGCGATGCTTTGAAAGATCCTATGTATACTCATATAATCAGATTTAAATTTTGTTTGCATAATTTTTTCAATAGCATTAAGTTGTTTAATTTATGCAGAAAGAACCAAGAAGCTTATTTTTATGCTTACAGTGTGTTGTTTCAAAATGATGTTGTAACGTGGCAAGGACTGCAGATCTATTTTGAAAATTTTCACTGCTTCAACTATGCTGATGAATTGAGCACTGTTTTAACATGATAAAAGCTTAGCGCCTCTAACAAATTCAGCCACCATTTTACTTTGTCATTAGATGACATTGTGAGAGCATTTTAGGTACATTATTTCATTTTACATACTGTCAATTGCTAAAGAAAGATTCCTTTCATTCCAATATGCAATTTTTTATTGTTTTATCTCCAGCCCAATCAATCTTCTCACCCCCATCAATGACTTTTTGGTTGTCATTTAAAATGTCCCATTCCTATCTTTTGTTTATTTGTTTGTTTTTGGCCATACCTGCTGATGCTTAGGGGTTCCTCCTGACTATGCACTCCACCGGTGCTCAGGGGACCATATGGGGTGCTGGGGATGGAACCCAGCTTGGCCACATTCCAAGTGTGGTACTAGCGCTCCAGCCACTGTCTCATTTCTTTTTTATTTTTTTTATTATTATTTTTTTTGCTTTTTGGGTCACACCCGGTGATGCACAGGGGTCACTCCTGGCTCATGCACTCAGGAATCACCCCTGGCGGTGCTCAGGGGACCATATGGGATGCTGGGATTCGAACCCGGGTCGGCCGCGTACAAGGCAAACGCCCTACCCGCTGTGCTATCACTCCAGCCCCCTCATTTCTTTTTAAAATTTTTTTTTATTGAATCACCGAGATAGATCCAAACAAAGTTGCTCATGATTAGATTTCAGTCACACAACATTCCAGTACCCATCCCTCTACTAGTGTATATTTCCCAGCATCTGTGTCCCCATGTTCCCTTCCATCACCAACCCCCCCATCCCAGCCTGCCTCTATGGCTTCTCTCTCTGTCTCTGTCTCTCTCTCTGTCTCTCTCTCTCTCTCTCTCTCTCTCTCTCTCTTTCTCTCTCTTGAATGTCCCATTTCTAATCTGTCATCCATTTCCATTTTTTTTTCTTTTTGGGTCACACCTGGAGATGCACAGGGGTTACTCCTGGCTCTGCACTCAGGAATTACCCCTGGCGGTGCTCAGGGGACCACATGGGATGCTGGGAATTGAACCTGGGTCAGCCGCGTGCAAAACAAATACCCTACCCGCTGTGCTATCGCTCCAGCCCCCATCCATTTGCAGTTTTAAAGACAGTAATTTCAGCCTATCTGAAAAGGTTGTAAGTAATAATAGCTCCCAGAGACTATTGATTCTGTACCAGGCATTGGTCTGTGCTTATTAGTGTTTTCACTTACTTAACCCATATTATGGAGGTGTTGTTATTAGCATTGTTTTACCAGTGAGGAAGTCGAGGCCCAGGAAAAGTAACTTGGCAAACTTATCATTGAACTCTGATTCAATGGAGAACTCTGGCGTGGGAACTCAGCAGCTTAGCTCTCTGTGTCCCTAGTTCTTTTACTTGTTGCTTTTATCTCGCTTGGTCTCTTCACATATGAATGAATTCATCTAGCGTTTGTCTTTATCCTGCCTTATCTCATTTAACATGATGCCCTCCAATTTCATATATGTTGTAGCTGCATGTAAGATTTCCACTAAAAGCTCTGTAGTATTCCACTGTGTGTGTATATATATATATGTATATATACCACAGATTATCTGTTCATATAAAAAATGAATAACCAAAAATAAAGGGGCCGGAGTGACAGTACAGTGGGTAGGAAATTTGCACACAGCCAACTTGGGTTTGATCCCCAGCATCCCTTATGGTATCCTGAGCACTGCCTGGAGTAATTCCTGAGTGCACAGCCAGGAGTAACCCCTGAGCATCGCTTGGTGTGACCCAAAAAGCCAAAAATAAATAAATAAATAAATAAATAAATAAATAAATAAATCACTGTCACTGTTTCACTGTCATCCCATTGTTCATCGATTTGCTCGAGCGGGCACCAGCAATGTCTCCATTGTGAGACTTGTTACTGTTTTTGGCATATCGAATACGCCACAGGTAGTTTGCCAGGCTGTGCCGTGCGGGCGGGATACTCTCAGTATAGCTTGCCGAGCTCACCGAGAGGGAGGGAAGAATTGAACCCAAGTCGGCTGTGTTCAAGGCAAAGACCCTACCCGCTGTGTAATCGATCATAAATAAATAAATAAACAAACTATCTGTTCATATGAGATTGGGCTCTTGGGTTGTTTCCAGATCTTCACTGTTGTATTGCTGCAATGAACATTAGGTATGTTGACATCTTCAAATTAGTGTTTTTGTCTTGAGATAGATACCAAGGAGTAAAATTTTAAGGTTAAGTGTGGGAGTTCTGTTAAAATATTTTTGTTTGTTTGCTTTTGGCCCCACCAGGTGGTGTGGTGTTTATTCCTGACTGTGGACTCAGGGGTCACTTCTGGAGATGCTCGAGTACCATATGGGGTGTCAGATATTGAACTTGGGTCAACTGCATTCAAGGCAGGCACCCTACCTGCTGTACTATTGCTCTTGCCCCTATTTCTTTTTTAAAAAAATTATTCTTATTTTTTTCTCAGTTTTCACTCATTTACCCAAAAGATTCAGGCCTTTTTATTGTGAATTTTGAGTTCTGGGTTCACTGGATAACAGGTCCCTTCAGCCACCATCAGTTCAGGCTAAATGAACTTATCCAATATGCAATATTTTTCTTTACGCAGGGAAACCCCAATGTACTGTGGAATGAAGGAAAACCACAATACTCAAGTAAGCAAGGGATGAAGTCAATGAATTAGGCAAGACACAGAACTTTTGAACCTCAAACCAGGGTAAGAAGAGAGGGTGATGCCACATTTAAAAACTATACATACCTCAGGGGACAGTGGAGAGGGGGAGGGAAAAATTGAAAATAATATGTATACCTCAGAGGGCACTCTAGGCAACAATAAAGCCCGACATGGGTTTACATGAGGAGACCTATAATCCTAACAATAAGAGAAGCTTGGATAGATAGTACAGCAAGTAGGACATTTCCTTGCATGTGGCCCTCCTGGGTTTGATCCCACGTCCCCCATATGGTCCCTTCAGCCCTGCCAGGAATGATCCTTGAATGCAGAACCAGAAATAAGCCTTGAACACTGCCAGGTGTGCCCCCCTCCCCCCCCGCCCCAATTCTAACCCCGAGGAACAAGGAGTTTATCTGGAGCTATTTGCTGCCTGCCTTTGGATCTTGGGCGTTTTTTTTCACCCCTTATTCTGTGAGTCATTTAAGTATGCTGAATGGTGGGGATCAGCCGAGAATGTGATAGTAGTAGTAGAGGAGCGGTATCTACTGCCTGCCCCGCAACAGGGCTCCCTGTTTTTTCTCCTTCCATGATCATCTTTGCATTTTGGGTGGGGGAAAGTTGTTTTTTTTTTTTTTAATTTGGCTTGTTGTTTATACCTAGCTGCATGCAGGGTTTACTCCTGGATCTGTTTTCAGGGATCACTCCTAGCTGGACCAGATGGGGTCCTGGGATCGAAGCTGGCTTGGGTTCGAGCAAGGCGAGTGGCCTACCTGCTGTACTGTCTCTCCAGCCCCTCAGGGTGGGGACATTTTATGAGTTTGCCAGATTGACCGATAAGGTTCCAAGAGGAATCATGGTAAAAGAGAACCGTACATTTCCTTCACACAGTAAAAATTATTTGGTTATTTTAATAATTTTATAACCGTATGACCCCCTCTTAATATATAGCCTTTATAAAAACTCACATCTTTATTAATACACCAAAAAGAGGTGAAAATTGAAGAGAGTACTTAAATTTTTGACAGGCCTATTTTCTTTTCAATATCACACAATGAATCACGGTAGCGTGACAGTCTCTGGGCCTCAGTTACTATTGGATAAAGATGAAATAATTTTTAAGAGTGGGAGTCCAGATTTCGTAGCTCATGAAGGACTTTGTCTCCACAAAGCCCTTCCCTCCAAGAGGATTTTTTTAGCCATTAGGTGGTCTTACATGCTCTCTCAGCCATCATGCATCACTGATTGCCATATTGTTTCCGTGTCACTCCAAGTCCCCCTTCATAGCTTTGCTGTGACATGACTGTATCTCTGATGCCTCTACTGGGCATGCCACGGGTGACTCACAGAGGTCCCCGTCCTTGGGAAGAAAGGTAGTGCTTTTTTATTTTTCTTTTTGTGTCATACCTGGCAATGCACAGGGGTTACTCAGGGCTCTGTACTCAGGAATTACTCCTCCTGGTGGTACTCAGGGGACCATATGGGATGCTGGGAATTGAACCCAGGTCAGCCACATGCAAGGCAAATGCCCTACCCACTGTGCTATCGCTCCAGCCCCTGCAAGGTAGTGTTTTATGGAGTACAGAAAACACCCATTCCCCCAGCTCTGTCTTGGGCCTGACTACCTCAGAGACCAAAGAATTGCTTTTGTTCCTAGCCATGCCATATAGCACTGTAACACTGTCATCCCGTTGTTCATCGTTTTGCTTGAGTGGGCACCAGTAATGTCTCCATTGTGAGACTTGTTACTGTTTTTGGCATATCGAATACACCACGGGTAGCTTGCCAGGCTCTGCCATGTGGGCGGGATACTCTTGGTAGCTTGCCGATCTTTCTGAGAGGGATGGAGGAATTGAACCCAGGTCAGCCGCGTGCAAGGCCAATGCTCTACCCGCCGTGCTATTGCTCCAGTCCCATGCCATATAGTATCTATGAAAATGGTTCTTTGCATTTTCCTCTATATGTCTCATGATTGGATGCCAGGCTTTGTCTTCTGAGGACAGGCAGAGAACTAGTACCAGGACATTCGCCATTGCCTCTTACCTCTCTTGCCTCTGAGACAGGAAACTCCCTCTTCTGCCTTTGTTCAGAAAGTGTTTTAAGGGCCTGGGGGATGAGTCAGTGGTTGAAGGTTCCTGCTGTGCCAAGTGTAAATTCACGAGTTTGATGCCTGGCATTGCCCACATGGGCTGAGCTTGGTTCCAGTAGCTTCGCTATCTCGAACTCCTGGTGCTGCGACAGAGTGTGCAATCCCTGTCACACAGCCATGTATGTAGACTCTGCTACTACAGTATGTGACCCATGCAAAATAAAGGTGTGTGAGGCCTAGTGAGTACTGTAGCAATCTTTGGCAAGCACTGTGACTGCAATGTACGTCACACGTACAATTGCAACTCAACACAGCGCATGTGCAAGCCTCACAAAAGTGTTCAACACCCAGTGAGTAACACAGTCAAGTATACGTGACCCTCGATAATTGCAACAGCAAAGACAACCGAGGAGAACGGTCACCATTTCTGAAGTGTTTCAGGCTGTGGGAAGGGACTTCATGCTTGCATATGTGAGGTGTGGGTGCAGACCAGGGTCTGGCCCCTGGCTTTGCTTCTTGAACTGTGAGCTCTGTGGGGGAACTGAGTGTGGGAGTCATGGAAAGAAATTGGAAGTAAATTTATGATTTTTTATCAGTAAATATTTCATTTGTCTCCATTATTAGTTTTTTTTGCTTGGGGAGTTACATCCAGTTGTGCTCAAGGGCTACTCCAGGCTCTGTTCTTGGGGATGACTCCCAGCATTGCTCTGGGGAACGTGCAGTGCTAGGGAGCAAGTCGCAGGCTTTCTGTACACAAAGCATGTGCTCATCCTGTTAAACTCTCTGGTCCTGTGTACCTATTTTATGTAGCTGGGGGCATGTAAAAACTTCATAAATGAAGGGCCAGAGTGATAGTGTAGCGGTGTAGCGGGTAGGGTTCTTGCTTGCCTTGCACACAGCTGACCCAGGTTTGATCCCGAACATCCCATATTGTTCTCCGAGCACCTCCAGCAGTGATCCTGGAGCACAGAGCCGGGAGTAACCCCTGAGCATTGTAGGGTGTGGCACATAAACCAAAAAAAAAAGACCCCCAAAACGTCTCAAGTGAAAAAGATTTTTTTTTGCTTTTTGGTTCACACCGGGCGATGCACAGGGGTTACTCCTGGCTCTGCACTCAGGAATTACCCCTGGCAGTGCTCAAGGGACCATATGGGATGCTGGAAATCGAACCAGGGTCGGCTGCATGCAAGGCAAATGCCCTACCCACTTTGCTATTGCTCCAGCCCTTCAATCTAAGGTACATTGAAATGAACCACAGAATTTCTGATCTGCCTGTTCATTAGAAACATCTGAAGAATATTAAAAAATCCCAATCTGTCCTGCACAGCTTATTTGATTGGTTAGGGGAACAAATACAGACTATGTATTAACCAAGTCTTGGTGCTTAGGAGGGAACCTTGGGGCTGGAGCAATAGTACAGTGGTTAGGGCATTTGCCTTGCACGCAGCTGACCCGGGTTCAATCCCTGGTATCCCATATGGTCCCCCAAGCACCTCGAAAAGAAATTCCTGAGTGCAGAGCCAGGAGTAACCCCTGAGCATTGCCAGGTGTTACCCGCCAAAAAAGGAGGGAACCTTGAAGGCCAAAGATAGTTACAGGGTGTTTACCTTGAATTTGGCCAGCTTTAGTTTGATACCGACAATGTGGAATCTTGAACTTGAAATTCAAAGACCGATAATCAGTCAGAAATAACTACATGTCCTTGGTTTAGCATTGACTCCTGATATATTTCAGCAAAATAGCTGGTCCAGAACCAAGCTGCTGGTATCCATTTCATGAACACAAAAGTTTTCTAAATTTGATTCTTGTTATCTTATCTCTCAAGTATTCATTCTTTCTTTTTGTGGAGGGGAATAATCTGTGACAAGTTCAAGAATGGAATGAAGATTTTTAAAAGGAGTGTGGGGAGTAATATTGTATTATAACAGAAGAAAAAGAATGGAATAAAGATGAGGTTGGGAGTGTCCATATGCAGGATAACCTCACATTTTTCTTGAGCTTGCATAAGTTTAAGAATGGGGGCTGGAGCCATAGCACAGTGGGTAGGGCGTTTGCCTTGCATGCTGCTGACCTGGGTTCGATTCCCAGCATCCCATATGGTCCCCCGAGCACCGCTGGGAGTGATTCCTGAGTGCATGAGCCAGGAGCAAGCCCTGTGCATCGCTGGGTGTGACCTAAAAAGAAAAAAATGTATCTACTTGAGTGCTAGCAAGACCCCAATCCAATACAGTGGAAATAGGCCTTTAATCATTGTACTTAAATATTATGGGGTTTTCCATGCAAAAGATTGGTAGTGACTTGAATAGCCAAAGGTGAGGTCACTGTGTGTATGAGTGGCCCCTCACCCTGAGGGTGCTGGGCATTTCCTGAGAGTGAGTGAGGTCAGTTTGCATGCATAATAGGGCACTGAGTTCTCAGCATTGCAGCAGCTCTGCGGGTCTTCTTGATATGTACATGCACATGTTGCCATGACAAGAGAAAGCATCGCAGCATTAACTCAGATTGTGAGATAATTATGACTTATTCATAGCCCTGCAGGCCGATTACAATAATGATTACATTTCTGTAACAGTTTCCTCCCACCCTCCTTCCTGTCCCTGGGAAGCCTAAAGAACTTTACTCATTTATTTCCATAACGCACCCATCGTTTAGTTGCATTCATTTTCGTAAACTGCAAAGAAAAAAACCGAAGGGGTGGGGGAGAGTCACTCAACTTTATGAAGATACAAAATGGAAACAAACCTACAAATCATTTGCCTTTACCTGCTTGTATTTTATTAGGTCAGGAGAGAACCTTAAATATCTATTTAGTGGAGCTTCTTCAAGCTGGACTTTGGAGTTAGCAGTGACAGAAGGGCTGAAAGGGCAATGTGGGGCTGGTCAGGAAAGATCATGCATGCATCATTAGGGTTCTTGAAGAATTACTGGTTGTTGAGGAGAGGTGGCAATGGGGAACCCGTTAGAGCATTTCACTCGGAACTGCAAACACAAAGCTTATAGTAGCTTTTTGAAGTGGCTTAGCAGCATTTACTGAAGCTGAAAACCCCCATAACCTGTGGTCCAGAAATTCTGCCAATACCCAAGAGAAATGAACACACATCGGTCAAATGAGATGGTCTGAGAGTGAGAGACATAGTACAGGAATTAAAGCGCTCACCTTGGGGTTGGAGTGATAGTACAGAGGGTACATTTGCCTTGCACGTGGCCAACCCGGGTTCGATTCCCAGCAACCCATATGGTCCCCTGAGCACCACCAAGGGTAGTTCCTGAGTGCAGAGCCAGGCATGACCCCTGTGCATTGCTGGGTGTGACCCAAAAAGCAAAATAAAAAGAAAGAATGAAAGAAAGAATGAAAGAAAGAAAGAAAGAAAGAAAGAAAGAAAGAAAGAGAAAGGAAGAGAAAGAAAGAAAGAAAGAGAAAGGAAGAGAAAGAAAGAAAGAAAGAAAGAAAGAAAGAAAGAAAAGAAAGAAAGAAAGAAAGCACTCACCTTGCACGCAGCTGACCCTGGTTCCATCCCCACCACCACATGCCCCCTCACCCCCCCCCCCGCCAGCATGACCAAGAGTGACTAATGTGCACAGAGCTCCTGAGCATCACTGGGTGTCATCCTGAAGACAAACAAAAAAAAAACCCAATAGAATATTTTTATAGTGGTCTTTTCACAATAGCCCCAAATTGGAAACAATTTTAAATAGTCACCAAAACGAGTATGGATATTTTGTGATATGTAAATACAGTGAACTGCAATTCAGCCAGAAATCACCATTCCCTGATGATTCTCACAGACATTTTGGAAGAAGCCAGATGTAAAAGATCATGTCCTATGTAAAGCATAGTTAGCAAGTTCAAGAGAAGGCAAAACTAATAAATGAGGGTAGAAGTTAGAACAGTGGTTATTTTTTTTGTTTTTGCTTTGGGGCTTCAGCTTGTAGTGCCCAGAGGTTATTCCTGGTTCTGCACTCAGGAATTACTCCTGACGGTATTCAGAGGACCACATGGGATGGTGGGGAATTGAGCTGGGGTTGGCTGCATGTCAGGCAAGCACCTTACCTGCTGTACTATCTCTTTAGCTCCAGTGGTTGTCTTTGAGGGTGGAAATGAATGGAGAGTAGGCACAAAATACTCTTTTAGGTGCTGGGAACAATTTAGATCTCAGCCTGGTGGTAGTGTTGACACAGTTGTAAAGGTGTGTCAAAATGTATTCTATTGGGCCAGAGCGATAGTACAGTACAGCAGTGTGAGGACATTTGTCTTGCACGTGGTCGACCCGGGTTCAATTCCAGGCATCCCACATGGTTTCCCGAGCACTGCCAGTAGTAATTCCTGAGTGAAGAGCCAGGAATTACCAAGAATAACCCCTGAGCATTGTTGGGTGTGGCCCCCTCCACCAAGGAAAGTTTATATTACCTGCACACTTGGAACTAGAGCACATTCTATACTCTGGGTACATTATACTCAATTAAAATAGATAAAAAGATCAATACAGATAGGGCGAGGTCTGGATATCAAAAAATCACAATGAAAAAGCCAGGGGTGGGGCTGGAGTGATAGCACAGCAGGTGGGGTGTTTGCCTTGCATGCGGCCAACCTGGGTTCGATTCTCAGCATCCCATATGGTCCCTGAGCGCCGCCAGGAGTGGTTCCTGAGTGCAAAGCCAGGAGTGGCCCCTGGGCATTGCCTGGTGTGACCCAAAAAGCAAAAAAAAAAAAGCTAGGGGTTACAGAAATTAAAACCAAACTGGATCACATTACTTGTAGGGAAGGAGGTTTTTTGTTTGTTTGTGGGCCATATCCAGTGGTCTTTGGGGGTGGCTCCTGGCGTGCTTCCGGGGCTCACTCTCAGCAGTGCTCAGGGAGGCCTGAAGTGCTGGGGATCGAACCAGACCTGCTGCATGCAAAATGTGTACCCAGCTCTTGAAGCTATTTTCCCGTCCCTAAAAGTATTTTCTTTCATTGAGTAGAAATTGCAACCAGGTGTCAATAAATTACTAGTCTTCAAAAGTTACATGTAGTAGCAATATAAATCTTTGTTCTTTCTTACTCCTCTCCCAAGACTACATATTGTCTGTTTGGACTAACTACCTCAAAGCTATCCACTCTTTTATTTTATTCTGTGTAGCTGCATATGTATTTCTTTTTCTTTCTTTCTTTTATTTTTTTTCTTTTTGGGTCACACCAGGGGTTATTTACTCCTGGCTCATGCACTCAAGTATTACTCCTGGCGGTGCTCAGGGGACCATGTGGAATGCTGGGAATCGAACCCGGGTTGGCCGCATGCAAAGCAAACGCCTTACTTGCTGTGCTATCGCTCCAGCCCCCTGCAGATGTATTTCTTATAAATGTTGGAAAAATCAGTGTCATTTTCTCCTTCAAACCTTGTACATAGATCCTATTTTTCCCTCTGTACTGAGGATAAAAGCCTAGAACTTATCTTTTTTTTTTTTGGTGAGGGGAGGGTGGGAGTTGGTCACACCTGGCGGTACTCAGGGCTACTCCCAGCTTAGGGGTTACTCCTGGCAGTGCTCTGGGGACCACGTGAAAGCAGGGGCCAAACCTATGCCTCCTGCTTGCAAAGCATGCACTAAACTAGCTGAGCTCTCTTTTTGACCTCTAGATCTTGTCTGTTGATGGAGAGAAGTAGTGCTGTTTTGTAACTACCTCAGCACCTACAACGTGTATAAATCATTGTGCATTTTTAGCTTTGAACTGCTTTAATTAGAAAAAAATGGGATGTCAAATACAACCCATTTGGGTGTGCCTTGGTATACTTTTTGGCCTATCCATAGCCGTATGATTAGGTAAGCGAGGAAGAAGGTGGGGAAGGACTGTGGGGGAGGCAAACCATCTTTGTCTGCCAAAGTTTTCTTTTGTTGGTCCAGAGAATAATAAGCCAAAGAAGCAGCTTTTTGTAAAAAGAGATCAAAATGATAGAATTTGGAACAAAGAAAAATCACACTTTTCTGTGGAGAATTAATACACCCTTAGAATGAAACAGTCTTTAATTTGCCAAATCTAAGGAATGGATAAAATGAAAGCAACTTCTATTGCTGAGATAATTGAGTTAATGCCCATTGGACTGTTAAAAGAAAGAACAACCCAGCCCAATATTTGTTTCTCTTATTTTTTGAGATAAGAAAAGACAAGTCAAGTTGGATGTTACGCTTTTTATCACTGTGTGTAGGAGGAAGACTTGGAACACAAAATTTGAACGTGAGATTTGCTTACAAACAGTTGAGGAAGAATTTACTGAACATCTGATAAGTTAGAAGAACTTAGTGTGAGTTAACTTAATTTTTTGGAGAGAGCACTGTTTATTTAACACTGTATATGTTTTAAGAGTACATGTCCCCACCTGAACATCTATATAAACTACACTGCATCCACCACAAGATGTCTATTTACCATTCACTACCAATCATTTGGCTTTTTTTCCCTCTTCCATTCTTCACACCACTGTCTGCTCCCAGTGACTACCACTCTGTTCTCAGAGTGTACTGGTATTTGGCCTCACCTGATGGTGCTCTTGACTCTGTGCTCAGGGATCACACCAGGGTCAGTTGCATTCAAGGCAAGCACCTTAACCCCTGTACTATCTCACCAGCCTCATTTTGGTTTCATGTTTGATTTATTCTGTTTCTGCATATTCCACACACGAGTGAAGTCATATGATACTTGTTTTTCTCTTTCTGACTTATTTCACGTAGCATGACACCCTCCATTTTCATCCATGTTGTGAATGGCAAGATTTCATCCGTATTCTACTGTGTAATTCCCTCTCTTGACTGTTGTGAACAGTGTTTAACAATGAACAAAGGGCGCATGTATCTCTTTGAATTTGAGATTTCATATTTTTTTATAAATCCTCAGAAGTGGAATTGCCACATCAGTTGACAATAATTCTACTATGAATTTTTTGAGGAACCTTCTTACTATTTTTTTTCAGTACCAGTTTACATCCCCAACAATAGTGCCTGGGGGTTTCTTTTCCTCTACCTCCTTGCTGATTCTTGCTTCTTAACTTTTTGATAGTAACTATTCTCAGTGATTTTGATATGTGTCAATAATGACATTTTTTCATGTTTCTGTTGGCCGTTTGTATATTGTCTTTTGTGAAATTCCTATTTTTATCCTCTGCCCATTTTCCCATTGGCTTGTATGTGCTTTTTTTTTTTTTTTTGCTTTTTAGGTCACAACCGGTGATGCACAGGGTTTACTCCTGGCTCATGCACTCGGAAATTACTCCTGGTGGTGCTCAGGGGACCATATGGGATGCTGGGAATCGAACCCGGGTCGACCGCATACAAGGCATATGCCCTACCCATTGTACTATCACTCCAGCCCCCTTGTATGTGCTTTTGTTGTTGAGTTGTATCACTTATTTATGTATTTGGGGTAATACAGATTTGTATGGAAAATGCAGTTTGGTGATTTAGGTACTACTCTCAGTTATTTATGTCACAGATTGGATCATTATTGCTGAGCTAGGAAAATAGCATTTGTTGAGCACATCCAGGATACCAGACATTTAGTTCTTTGCGATCATTTCATGAAGTATATACTACTATTATTCTCATTTTATAGATGGTGTATTTGAGATATGGTAAGTTAAATGTCCACATTTGGATAGCTAGAAAGTGGCCAACCTATTCTTTTTTTTAACAATGTAGGAATACTGCTATTTATTCAGCCATTGATTAAGCTGGTTGAATTGGGCATGAACTCCACATTTACTTTTTTTAAAATTCTATTCTGAATGTTAACTTTATTTTATTATTTTATTATTATTCTCCCCCCTTTTTTTGGTTTTTGGGTCACACCCAGCAATGCACAGGGGTTACTCCTGGCTCATGCACTCAGGAATTACTCCTGGCGGTGCTCGGGGACCATATGGGATTCTGAGATTCGAACCTGGGTCTGCCGCGTGCAAGGCAAACTCCCTACCCGCTGTGCTACCACTCCAACCCCATTCCCCACTTTTTTTGATTCACCGTGAGATACATCTACAAAGCTTTCATGCTTGAGCTTCAGTCATATAATCATCAAACACTCATCCCTTTACCAGTACACACTTTCCATCATCAATATCCCCAGTATTTCCCCCTCCCCACCCCCCATTCCAACCCTTTCCCTGCTTGTGTGGCAGATAATTTCCCCCATAGTCTCTCTCTACTTTGGTTACATTTGCTATTTCAACACCAGTCTCACCACTACTCAAACCCGCCAAAACGGCAATGCTAGACGATTTGTTTTGTATTGCTTGTTATGGATAGAATATAATGTCCAGGAAATTCTGTGTCATTCTCTTCTAGGAGCTTTAGTTTATAGTCTCTGGGTCTTGGCCATTGATGAGATTACATGGCACCAGGGGCAGTTTGTTGGTGTGACTGCCAAGCTTCTGGAAAACTGGGGACCTGGGGGGAGAAGGCCCAGTTCTAATCCAAGTGGTCTTGGTGATCTCAGTCATGGGTTCCCGCATATCTGGGTTTTCCTGCCTGCTATCTGGTGAGGTTCATTCTGTTTCGGGTGAGGCTCGTCCGAACATGTGGAGAGTAGCCTTGGGCATGGTGGTGGTTGGGTTCTGGAGGTTTTTGGCTGCTGGGCTTCTGTTTGTGGCAGGGAGGGAAACTCAACCCCCCCCCCATCGAGATACCCCAGTGAAGACAGCCTGGCACAGGGTCAGGGCATTCTGTGGTGCTCTCTTCTGGGAGCTTTAGTTTATAGTCTCTGGGTCTTGGCTATTGATGAGATTACATGGCACTAGGGGCAGTTTGTGGGTGTGACTGCCAAGCTACTAGAAAAATGGGGATCTGGGAGAGGAGGCCGAGTCCTGATCCAAGCGAGCCTGGGGCTCTCAGTCATGGATTCCCACCTACCTCTGCGCTACAGGCCCTAACTGCATATTTTGATCTCTTTTGAGATTTATGGGTCTCTGAAATAAGGCCAGTAAATGAGCTTATGTAGCTGAGCAGGTGGTGGTTTATGGGTGTGTCTCCCACATACCTAACTTTTGGCCGTTTAATTCTTGGTAAACTTGGCCCCAAGTTGTTGGTGTCTGGCCAAAGGCACAGCAGCAATTTGGGGGTATCTGGAAGTCTGAAGGCATCATCAAGCTGCTGATGCACTTGCCCCACAGGTACAGGTTGACCTGCTGGCGGCACCATACCCCCCAACCTATTCTTAAACACTTGCACTTTGATTTGAGAGCCTGGTCCCTGGATTTAAGAGGAATAATGGGAATTGCAGATGTTGTGTCTAGTGCTCTGGAGAAAAGTATCATTTGAAGGGTTCCAGACTGGTGAGAAGGATCAAATGCTGTACATGCCTTGGACAAAACATAGCAGCCTCTCTACCTATTTGCATAGAAGAGGGAACTGTATGGTGCAGAGAGTTTAATTAGACTAGTAGATTATTATGTTAGTGGATTATTTAATGTGTGTGTGTATTTTGCTGGGGAAGGAACTCATATTTCCTATATAGACAGTCTGCACTTTATCTCTGATCCATGTTGCTAGTCCCTAAACTTTCTGGATTTTTTGTTGCTGTTGTAAATTCTCCCATTTTGACACAGTATACTCTAGTTTGTTAAGTACATTTATCACCAAATCCCAGGGAGGAAATGACAACGCATTAGTTTCTAACTTGATTTTTATTTTAATTTCAAATTACTTTTTTTGTTTTGGGGTTCAGGGGTCATTCCTGGTTCTATGTTCAGGGGTTACCCCTAACAGTTTTTGGGGACCTCATGTTACCAAGGAGCAAACCCAGACTTCTTACATGCAAAGCCTTTGAACTCAAGCTTTCTCTCCAGTCCCTAAGAGAATTCTCTATTGAATTCTTTAATGATGTACATGGGACTGGAGTGATAGTATAGTCAGTAGGTCCTTGCATACAGCCAACCTGGGTTCAATCCCCGGCATTCCATATGATCCTCAGAGCACTGTCAGAAGTAATTGCTGAGTGCAGAGCCAGGAGTAACCCCTGAGCATTGCTAGGTGTCCCCCTATCCCTCAAATAATAGTGTTGTATGGACAAGTGTGTTTATAACAGACTCAACACACCTATGTGTGCCAGAAACAGAAAACTTATTCATCTCCCCTGTTACTGATGCCCAGCCATTTGTACATCAATTTCAGCAAGGTATATGTACTTTTTTGCTGTCCTTGCATTTAAGTGGAAACCAAAGCAAATGTTTTACCTCTTTCTAAACATTAGTTACAAAATCACTGTGTTTGTTTATTAAATGAATAAATTCTATAGCTATAATATTTATGGATCAACACTGCTTCAGATGAGAAGTACACATTGGTACAAAGAGATGTAACAACTGAAACTCTCAGATAGAACTAAACTCATATTTTTATTCAGTTTCTATTTTTTCCTTTGTCCTCATTTTTTTCTGTTCTTGACATTCTCTATATTATGTAAAACTGTTTTTACCCTTTCACTTTCTATATTTTGAAGAACATTAATAAATAAAAGATGTGAAAACCAAATTGCTATTCAAATTCAATTGTTTCCAATTATACCAGGAACTAAACAGAACTCAGCAATTCACAGCTTCTTAGGGTGAAAGCAGCTCAACATTATTCAATCTTGAATAAAAGAAATAGAGAAACAAAGAAGGGGAAAGTGGGGAGGGGGAGACTCAGAGATTGAGCAATATGACAACAGGCTAATATTATGAAGAGAAGCTCGGCTTAAGGAAAATCAGTATCATGACTCTGCTCAGTTCTCAGCGCCGCTGTCATCTGTATTATTGGGGCTTCAGTCATTTTTTTAAGTTTTCATTCATTTTTCATTCATTTCTTTGCTTTTCAGCCACTGGTAACATGCAGTGTCCTCACTGTCTGTCTAACTCGACTGACCATAATGCCTCTAAATGATTCTCATGTACAGATGGGGTAAATTAAAAAATTTAAGAAGGGGATTCTAAATAGCATCTCTCAACCTTTTTTCCAACTGTGGTTCCCTTCTGACCTTGTTTCCTTCCTGTGCGCCCCCACCCCTCCACACCCTATCCTACCTGTTGAACCCAGTCTTGTGCTGAGGTCCCCCATTTCTGTGATTTTCACTTCTGTCCCCGTAGGAAGACTCTGGGTACCCACAGGGGAACATATTACTGGGTTGAGGAATGCTGTTCTTAACCACCCCAAACAATTGAGTGTGTCAAAAGGCTTCAAGAAATAATGCTGTTGTCAACTTTCCATGTAGGCTTAAAAATGAGACATTTAAGCTAACAGTCTGAAATGACTGCTTAGTGATAGTTCTCCTGCAAGATATGCAGGGCCAAGAAATGAAGACTGTTTCTAAGTGAACTGACATACCTTGGTATTTTGTTTGTTTATTTTGTTTTGGGGCCACACAGAGTGGTGCTCTGGCTTACTTCCAGCTCTCCTCAGGGATCACTCCAGCCTGTGTTTGGGGCAAGGGCCCTACCTGCTGTACCATCACTCTGACCAGCTCAGCCATTTTTGTCAGGGTACCACTTTTGGTCATTTGCATGTTAGGAGCAGAGAGCTGGACAAAGTGTTCCTACATCCTCATATGGTCTGTGCTTTGCAATTTATGTTGTTAGCACATCGGGCTTTGAAGATGTAATAATAACCTATTCCCAATTTAGCTGTAGTAAATAACAAACTCGATATTTCAGTGCCTAGCAAAAATATTCCTTTGTCTATTGGCCATGGGTCTGCTAGGCTTTTCGAGGCTCAGGTGGGCCTGGGTCTACTTTTCCGGCTTGATTCAGTTCTGCTCCATATCCAAGGAAACAGCCTAGGAGCATCAGCAATCTGAGATGTGAGTTTTGTGTGGTGGTAGAGCCACAGAAATTCCTGGTGAAAGCTTGCCAGGTCTGTTCAAACTTCACCTCACACAGACACAATGTTACCCACATTCTGTTGATCAAAATAGTTCACAGTTCACAGAGACCTAAATTTAAAGGGTGGAGATGTTTACTTTGCAAAATCTATTGCAAAACCCAATGGCAAAGACGGTTGATAAATAGTCCTACTGTTGGGAGGGAGTCAAGAGTTGGAAACAATAATTCAAACTGTTGTGTAAGGCCACCATTGGAGGAAGATCTCCGGGTGAGTAGAATGTGACTTGAATCCTTTCCTTGGAGTTTAGCCAATCTGAAGACTTTGTTTATTTCTTTTTAGTTTGGGGGCCATGTGAGTTCAAAAAGCGTGGGTGCGTGGGATGCAAGTGTCCAGTGGCCAAGAGTCTCCTCCGCAGGTCAGCCGATGGTGATGGACAAACAAAGGACAGAGGAATGGGGGAGTAGAGGAACAGGGACTACAGGATGGCAGGTATTCAGGGCCTGTTTACTTCTCTTTTCTCTCCTTCACTCTTAGAGAGTAGTTAGAAAAATCATGAAGGGTGGGGGTACACATAGGTGGGGTTGAACATTATGATAACAGTAAATAAACAGATGTAAACTTAGGGGGAAGTTTTCTAGGAGATAAACTCAGGGACAAAATCTCATCTGGGGGTTCAGCACTCTAGATTACTAGGAGATCTGCTTAAGGGTGGGATTCCATCTAAAGACGTATTGTTTTCTCCTTTCCTCAGCTAGTAATCCATTTAAACAATCACATTAAATACTAATAATTCTGGTCATTTTGTACAAACACATTAAGAGATATATTAAGCTTCATGGGTGGCTCTTCCTGGGGACATCTCACTATATATTCCAGACCATAGTCCTCAGGCCAGGTTAGTCTTTCCTAACCCCAGCAGGATCCTTATTCAGTTACTTCTTTTTGGGTCATGACAGAGTTGTTCCATGACCATGCTCTTAACTTATTATGCTTCTTATGGGGCTTAACTTGCCCCTTTTCAATGCCAAGGTAGCTTACAGTTTACCCTGAGTCCATCCTTGTCCCTCGCTGGGACCCTCCCTTTGGGGGTGTTAGGAAGTAAGGGCAACTGAGGCTTAAGTAAAGTAAATTTGATGGATGCCCAGGAGTAAATAATATTTGGAGTCAATTAACTCCCATGTTACAGAAGCATAACATCAACTATCTCCCTATGTCTATACAAAAAAGGACACTGCCAAACCATGCAAAGCATAGAGGAAAAAGAAAAGCAATATAGGATTATTAGTGCCTGATGGAATTGGGTGTGCCCAGGAGCACTGTTGTGGGAATAACTCAATAAACCTAAGCTCCCTGAAGGAGGAGCAAGGACAAACCAATGTTATTCAACAGGGCCACACCTGGCTTGCTCTATTTTTGTTTTAGCTAATTTTTAGCTAATTAGTTTTAGCTAAAACTATTTTAGCTAAAGTCTGAGGACTTTAGTTTTAGCTAATCTGAGGGCTTTACTTATTTAGTTTTAAATAATCTGAGGGCTTTATTTATTTTTAGTTTTTGGGCCACACCTGTTCAGGGCTTACTTCTGGCTCTGGACTCAGGAATTATTCCTGGCCGTGCTTGGGGAGGGCATATGGGATGCCCAGGATCAAACTCAGGGCCCGACAAGAGACTTTACTATCTCTCATCTCTCCAGCCTCCAGTAAAGGACTTTATAAGAGTTTTTATTTTAAGATTACCTTTCAGGGTCCAGGGAGAGAGTTCAAAAGGGTTAGAGCACATGCTTTGTGTGCTGGAGCCCTGGGTTCCATTTCTGTTCTGCCACAAGAGACTCCTGAGCACCCAGCTGGGGTGCTCCTTCCCATCCCTACCCCTTGCTGGTCTGAGTAGCCCCCAAATAAAAAACAAACAAATCAGAAAGAAAGTCATTTTGGATTTAGGATTTAGAATATCTTGAACACAAGGTGAATAGCTTGAATTAATTCGGATGCTTTGGGCAATATTGTCATTTTGACAGTGTTAATCCTCTCAATTCTTGAACAGGGGATGTGTTTCCATTTCCTCCAGTCCTTCTTTATTTCTTTCAGTAGCGTTTTACAGTTTTCTTTGAATAGGTCTTTCAGCTCTTTTGTTAAACTGATTCCTAGGTACTTGATTTTCTGGGGCACAACTGTGAATGGGATTTTTTAAAAAAATTTTCTCTTTTACTTCATTATTTGCATATGGAAAAGCCTTGGATTTCTGCATTTTGATTTTGTAGTTTGCTACTTTACAATTGTCTTTCTATAAGCTTTTGGCTGGCGGGCGTCATATCAACAGTGTTCAGGACTTACTCCTGGTTCTGCACTCAGGAATTACTTTGGGCAGGGCAGGGCAGGGCAGAACACACAGGATGCTGGGAATTGTACCCAGTTCACATGCAAGGCAAGTGCCCTACCTGCTGTACCATAGTTCTGGCCCTCTAGAAGCTTTTATGTGGACTCTTTTTTTTTTGCTTTTTGGGTCACACCTGGCAATGCTCAGGGATTACTCCTAGCTCTGCACTCAGAAATCACTCCTGGCAGGAGTGATACGGCTTGGGGGACCATATGGGATGCTGGAAATCAAATGCGAGTTGGCCGCATGCATGCAAGGCAAATGCCCTACCTGCTGTGCTATTGCCCTACCCCCTTATGTAGAGTCTTTAAAGTTTTCTTTATGTATAGCATCATGTCATCTAAAAAACATGAGAGTTTCACTTCTTTTCCATTCTGATTGTCCTTAATATATTTCTTGCCTGACTGCTATGGCAAGGGCTTGCCATATTGAATAGTAGTGGTGAGAGTAGATAATCTTGTCTTGTATCTGATCTTAGAGCAAAGGGTGTCAGTTTTTCACCACTGAGTACAGTGTTTGCTTGGGCTTATGGTAAATGACTTTATGTTGAGAAAAGTTTCTTCAAATTCCATTTTATTAAAAATTTTATTGATTCACATATATAGTTACAAGATATAGTTACAAGCTTTCATGTCTGAGTTACAGTCACACAATGACCGAACACCCATCTCCACCAGTGCACATTCCCCACCACCAATATCCCTGGTATACTCCCCCCTTTCCCATCCTTCCCCTGCCTCCATGGCAGACAATATTCCCCATACTCTCTCTCTCTACTTTTGGGCATTACGGTTTGCAATGCATATGCTGAGAGGTTATCATGTTTGATCCTTTATCTATTTGCGGCACACATCTCCCATCCCGACTGATTCCTCCAACCATTATTTTCTTAGTTATGTTTTTTTCTTAAGTCATGAATGGGTGCTGGATCTTGTCAAATTCTTTCTCTTCATCTATTGATATGATCATATGATTTAAATTTTTCTTGTATTTATATGGTGTATTTTGTTGATTTTTCTTGTGTTGATGTATTATTCTATTTGCTAATATTTAATTGAAGATATTTGCATTTATGTTCATTAGGGTTATAGGTCTAGAGTTTTCCTTTTTGTCTCTGTCTGCTTTTGTTTTTTTTTCTTTTTTGGGTCATACCTGGCTGATGCACAGGGGTCACTCCTGGCTCTGCACTCAGGAATTACCCCTGGCGGTGCTCAAGGGACCATATGGGATGCTGGGAATCGAACCCGGGTCGGCCGCGTGCAAGGCAAAAGCCCTACCTGCTGTGCTATCGCTCCAGCTCCCAGTCTCTGTCCGCTTTTGGTATCAGGGAAGTGTTTCCCTCATAGAAATTATTTGGGAAAATTTCTATATCTTTGACTATCTGAAAGAACCTGAAAAAGATTGGCAATAGATCTTCAGATTTGCAAAATTTTGGCCAGATTGTGATTTGTCTTTGCATTCCCTTAGAGTGTATTTCCTTTCCCAAGCAGAAATTTCAAGCTTAATAAATACAGTTAAATGCTTTTACAAATTGTGTTAAAAATTAATTGTATAATTTTGCATAGGCCTATGCCTAGGTTTCAATTCCTCTGCCCCTCTCGGAGAGCCTGGCAAGCTACCGAGAGTATCTAGCCCACACAGCAGAGCCTGGCAAGGTGCTCGTGGCGTTTTCAATCATCCAAAAACAGTAACAACTAGTCTCACAATGGAGACGTTACTGGTGCCTGCTCGAGCAAATCGATGAGCAATGGGATGAAAGTTATGACAGTGATACTTAGGTTGTCTCTTCTGAAATTTCTCTCATTTCAATGGAATCTGCAAAGATAAATGTACTCCTAGAATAAAGAAGCCGAGGTAATAGCACATTGACTTGTCCGAGATGCAGAACTCGAGTGTGTTTTGTAATAAAGTTGGTGACAAGTATATTTAAAAAACAACAAAAAAGGAAGAAACACAGGAAAGGACAGAGCAGTTCCCCCACATCCTCTTTGATGAGATTTGAGATTTGCCTTCTGGGGAGGAGTGTGAGGCCCATGGCCAGCATGAGCGTTGTGTTTGGAGGACAGGGCCACCATTCAAGGGGATGGTGTAATGACATATGGGAGCAGGATTCACTTGTCCAATACATCAACCTACCTGTGTCTTAGACCATTACACCAGCACTTTGCCAGGCAGCGGTGGGGAGGGGGAAGAGAGAGAGAGAGAGAGAGAGAGAGATAGAGAGAGAGAGAAAGAGAGAGAACTGAGCTGGTATTTGGTGTAATTTGGGTCTTGCTTTGTCTAAATAGAGATACAAAAGATTCTCCCCACTCCTTTTGAAGGGTAGCAGGAAAAGGCTTATCACTTCTCTTTTCCCCTTGAGATTAAGGGTTTTCCAAGAACGTGAGTTCTTCCAATATTGTGTGCATACATCTTCCCGGGACTCTGGCCAGGGAAAGAGCAATACCTGTGGGTGAGCATGGATTAGGCTGCAGTGAGACTGAGAAGCAAGATCATGCCGTGGGCTTGCATGAGCCTTGGAAATCTCCTTCTAATTCCTAGTTGGAAAATATTCAGGTTGCCTAATGAATGCATTTAAAGAAAGGTATTCCTGCCAGGTTCTCGGAAATGGAATAACCGACCTAATTTCTATTTGGACCATAATCAGACTCTAATCCGTGTCTACAGAAAAATAAGCCTCAGAGAGACTACAGCAGCCATTCACTTTTACTTCTCTTTGGACTTCTGTTTCTGTTCGCTTGTGGTTTCCAGGTTGCAGCACACCGAGACTCTGGGCTCATCTGGCTGTTCTCCTGGGCACGACACTGCCCAGCTTGCCCCGTAGTTGCCGTGAAGCAGGTGTAGAGCTGCTTTCGGTCAGCAGTGCTTGCTGGCCTTGGTGTGAGGTCATGATGTGGATGAAGGAATGGGCTCTTTCTGCCTCTGCATTTTAGAGGCAGCTGGATCAGCAGCCACCTTTACACATAACAGGGCATTTCCTGCCTTGTTGTGTTGACATCTCATTGGAACAGGACATTAAATCTGTCCTTGCGGGCTTCCTTCCATAGGATTTTAGTCTTCTTTGGAACCAACCAGGGGCTCCTTTTAGTCAATCCCAAGGACATATACAGACAAACTCCAGACATTTGTTTTCAGGGATTTTCAGAATGCCTGAAGTTAGACCCTAGGTCAGAAGTCCCTACTTTGACTCATTCTATGTCATAATGTTTATTTTAGACTATTTGATAGAGAGAAAAAAAACAGATAAGTGAATGGAATGGATAAGGTATTAGGTTTGGGCTGCAGTACACTACAAGCCCTTATTTATCAGCCCCAGGACTTTTCTGAGTTCTTTGGGCGGGGATGGGGGGCATTACTGCTCAGGCCAGTGTTACTGGGGCCACCAGGGCAAAAGCAGGCAGTATTGAGGGACATATAGTGCCAGGAATGCATCCTTGACCTCTGAGCTATCTCCCTAGCCTCTTTGCTGAGTTTATTTGTAAAACAGGGAGCATTTTATTTCAAGAACAAAATACGGCCATTTCTTCGGTTTTTGAATAAGTGGGTGTTCAGGAAATGACAGCAATTACTCTTGTTGTTGTTATATTGACATTGTTTTTACATTTTGGATGCAACAAATGGAAAGCACATTTGAACATCTTGAAACAGAACTAACTGTAAATCAACTGAAGCTTTTTAGCTTGCTGTCTTCTTGAAGCTCAGTGCACTTACATATATGTATAGATCTGGGTGACCCTCTCTATGGCACCTTACTCCGCCCCCTCATCATTTCTAGTTGCTATGATAGTTTAGCATACAGACCAGATCTGGAACATAGTAGATGCTCAATAAACTTATCATTCTGTTTACTATTATTAGTTTTATTGCTATTCTTATTGCTGCTGCTTCATAAGTCATTAAGTCATTCTCCTGAATCTTTAACTTCAGAGGAAACAGGATTTCAAGTTTCCCCCCCTCCCGCCCCCTGAGAAAAATCTCAAAGTCATTGTGATAGGAGGAACACACAAGTGGCTTAAAAAAAACCCTTGTGGAATTGTAGAAATAAGTACTAGGAGGTTGACTCCATGGCTTGGAGGCTGGCCTCACATTCTGGGGAAAGGGCAACTCAGAGAAGGGATCACCAACTATAATGTAGTCGAAGGCCATGTGGGGGAAGGGAGTTGCGGGCTGAATGAGGGCTAGAGACTGAGCACAGTGGCCACTCAACACCTTTATTGCAAACCACAACAGCTAATTAGAGAGAGAGAACAGAAGGGAATGCCCTGCCACAGTGGCAGGGCGGGGTGGGGGGAGATGGGATCGGGGAGGGTGGGAGGGATGCTGGGTTTACTGGTGGTGGAGAATGGGCACTGGTGAAGGGATGGGTTCCCGAACTTTGTATGAGGGAAGCATAAGCACAAAAGTGTATAAATCTGTAAATGTGCCCTCATGGTGATTCACGAATTAAAAATAAATAAATTAATTAAAAAAAAAAACCTTGTGGGGCTGGAGTGATAGCACAGTGGGTAGGGCATTTGCCTTATCTGAGGCCGACCCAGGTTCGATTCCCAGCATCCCATATGGTCCCCTGAGCACCGACAGGGGTAATTCCTGAGTGCAGAGCCAGAAGTCACCCCTGTGCATCGATTTTTGGGTGTGACTCAGAAAGAAAAAAAAAAAAACCCTTGTTAGGGCAGAGGGATAGTACCATGGGAAGGTGCTAGCCTTGCATGAAGCTGACCTGTTTGATCCTGGGGCACCCCATATTGTCCCTGGAATCCTGTCAGGAGATCCGTAAACACAGAGACAGGCATAAGCCCTGAGCACTGCTGGTTGTGCCCCCCAAACAAACAAAAATCCCTGTCTTTAAACACATTCGATAACACTTTGTTTTTTGTTTATTTTATGAATGAAATAAAACTCCTTTGGGATGAGTGACTGCATTTCTCTAGAGTGGTTGCTGGAACAGCTCCTAGAGGAATAAGATCTACCAGTCACACCCTCAGTCCCCGGTGGGCTGTTTGAATTCTTCTAACAAAGAAGCCTGTGTTCAAGCCTTCCCCCTTTCTCTGGCCACACTTGTCTTCAGGTTCTGCTATCTCTTGACTGTACAAATAAGGAGCAACAGGGGCCGGAGCGATAGCACAGCGGGTAGGGCATTTGCCTTGCACGCGGCTGACCCGGGTTCAATCCCCGGCATCCCATATGGTCCCCCAAGCACCGCCAGGAGTAATTCCTGAGTGCAAAGCCAGGAGTAACCCCTGAGTATCGCTGGGTGTGACCCCCCAAAAAAAGCAAATAAGAAGCAACAGATGAAAGTGTGAACATTCACCATGCTTGTATTTCATGGGAATCAAGGCACAGGATGTTTTTAAACCTAAAAACTGGCAAAGGCTTAACAAATAGCAAGTAGAGAAAACAAAGGAAGTCAATGTGGGTGGTGTGTTAGTTGGACATTTTAATTTGGGGGGCACTTTTGGAGGCCATACCCAGCAGTGCTCAGGGGCGTTGTGCCAGTGAGGCTGGGGGACCACGTACTGTCAGCGATTATACTGAGTGTCTCTAGTGCAAGCTGATGCTTCTGCCTCTTGGGCCATCTCCTTGGCCCAGTGAAGGGAGATTCTGATGTTAGCCTGAAATTCTTGCCCCCTGCCCCTGGCATTCTGCTGACACTATTATCAATGCAAGTTATTATCACTCTTATCACTGTAAGTCTTCAATTTAAACTCTTTTTCTTCTCTATATAAGGTAGTCTAGAGTCACTAATGCAGATAACTTTCTTCAAGCTGTTAGAGGGAGAGGGACTAACTTCAGGCAATGGTGATGAAGCATTACAAAGGCCTTACAGTTGCTTCCAAGCAACAGTTTTTTATTGAAAAAATGTTTTTCAATGTAATGTAAAATACTGTGCAAGTTTAAATTGTACCTGTTGATATTCCAATTCATGTATTGTAGTATGATTAGCTTCAGAGCACTATACCTTTGTCACGTCCCATAATTCTAATTTTTTCTTATAAAGAGAAGATCTAAGTTCCAGTGTCTTAGCAGCTTTGCAGGATGGTTGTCTGTCATCACTGTGTTCTGCTTAGCTCTCCAGAACTCAATCATCTTTTCACTTAAGTTGGTATCCTTTGGCCAACATTGCCTTAATTCCTTCCGCAAAGAGTTTGCAGTACAGCTGGAATCATTTGGGTGTTTTATCTGCAGGCTTTTCAGGGTTTTTTCGCTCACTTTTTTTCCTTTTAATTAAAATTTTGATTGTGATCTGCTTAGATTTTTTTTTTTTTTCTTTTTGGGTCACACCTGGCGATGCACAGGGGTTACTCCTGGCTCTGCACTCAGGAATTACCCCTGGCCGTGCTCAGGGGACCATATGGGATGCTGGGATTTGAACCCGGGTCGGCCGCGTGCAAGGCAAACGCCCTACCCGCTGTGCTATCTCTCCAGCCCCTTAGATGTTTTTCTTTTAAAAATATTTAAAAATTTGGGGGGCTGGAGTGATAGCACAGCGGGTAGGGCGTTTGCCTTGCATGTGGCCGATCTGGGTTCGATTCCGAGCATCCCATATGATCCCCTGAGTACCGCCAGGTGT
This sequence comes from Sorex araneus, assembly GCF_027595985.1. Classification (NCBI taxonomy): domain Eukaryota; kingdom Metazoa; phylum Chordata; class Mammalia; order Eulipotyphla; family Soricidae; genus Sorex; species Sorex araneus. The sequence goes on from NC_073313.1 coordinate 25,245,437, forward strand.
GATTACTGAGTGCAGAGCCAGGAGTAACCCTGAGCATCTCCAGGTGTGACCTAAAAAAAGCAAAAAAAAAACCCAAAAATATTTTTAAATTTTTATTAGAGCCCATGATTTACAAAGTTATTCATAGTTGGGTTTTATTTTTAATTTTTAAGGTTATACATATTTTATTATATATTATTTTATATATGTAATCACCAGTGTACATTTCCAAATACCACCAGTGCCCCCAGTTTCCCTCCCACTCCCCACCCCTCTGTGGCAGACTCTCTCTCTCTCTCTCCTTTTAGGCATTATCTTTTTTTTTGTTTTGTTTTGTTTTTGTTTTTTGGGTCACACCTGGCGATGCACAGGGGCTACTCCTGGCTCTGCACTCAGGAATTACTCCTGGCGGTTCCTTTTAGGCATTATCTTTTGCAATAGAGGTACTTATAGGTTATCATGTATACCCTTTCCCCTCCTTCCTTTGCTCAGTTCTTGTCCAGAGTAATCATTTCCAACTATCATTGTCATAGTGGTCTCTTCTCTGTCCTAACTGCCCTCCCCTCTCCCTCTTTGTGGCAAGCTTTCAATCACGGACCAGTCCTCCTGGCCCTCTACTCTCTCTACAGTATCTACTGTCCTTGGGTATTAGTTTCATACTATGTTTATTTATATGCCGCAGTTGAGTACAGTCATTCTATGTCTGTCCCTTTCCCTCTGACTCATTTCACTCAGCAAGATACTCTCCATGTTCATGACTTAAATTTTTCCTGACATCTGTATAGTATTCCACTGTATCAGAGTTTCTTTATCCAGTCCTTTGTTCTGAAGCACTCAGGTTGTTTTCAGATTCTGGCTATTGTGAATAGTGCTGTAATGAATATAGAAGTTTTTTGGGCTTCTTACTCATAGCATTCACTTGGTGAGATTGTTAGAGTCTGAGGTACTTTTTGTTACTTCTTTGATGAGATTTTTAGGATGAAGTACATAAAGACCTACTTGCTTCAATAGATAGATAAAAATGTTTGGACTTTAACCTGTGGGGTTTTAAAAAGACTTATTTTTGCCTACAAGGTTTCGTGTGTGTGTGTGTGTGTGTGTGTGTGTGTATGTTTGTGTGTGTGTTGGGGCCACATCTGGTGGTGTTCAGGGTTTACTCTTGGTTCTGTGTTTAGGGGTTACTCTTGACTGGGCTGGGGGAACCATATGTATTATTGGGGATCAAACTGGAGTTGGTTATTGTGGAAGGCAAGTGCCTCCTAACTCTCTGTCCTGTCTCTCTGGTTTATGGCTTTTCTTTTTAAAGAAGCATATATTCTTGTCATTATTAATTATTCTTACTAATATTCAATTGACTCAGGTCCTGATTGTAAGCTGAGAACTCAGAAGCAAAAATTGTGGGGGAGGGAGGATGGCAATGTGTGTGTGTGTGTGTGTGTGTGTGAGAGAGAGAGAGAGAGAGAGAGAGAGAGAGAGAGAGAGAAAGAGAGAGAGAGAGAGAGGAAAAGATCGAGAGATCTGCTCTCACCTCTTATCTGCTGTATGGGGAATGAGTATTGACACAGATAGGGAACATTAGACTGTGTACAAAAGTGTTAGGGAAAAAATCCAGGCTCGGAGTTTGGTTCAACTGGTCAAATATTTTATTGAATGAATTAATAATCTAAGGGAATATCTTGATTGTGGGGTTTTTTTTTTTGGTTTTTGGGTCACACTCGGTGATGCACAGGGGTTACTCCTGGCTCTGCACTCAGGAATTAATCCTAGTGGTGCTCAGGGGATCATATGGAATGCTGGGAATCGAACCCAGGTCGGCCGGGTATAAGGCAAACACCCTACCCGCTGTGCTATTGCTCCAGCCCCAATATCTTGATTTTTTTTGTCATTCTTTTGCAATGCTCTGTACTGAACCGAGGTCATATTTACTAGAACAATGACCAGCTGTTCTAAGCATAGCTAGGAGTGGAACTAAGATTCCCGCATCATCGAACGCCCTAATGGTGCTGCTACGTGCTTTGATGGCAGTTAGAGTGAATGGGATTGCTGTCTTTCCTTAGGTGGCTCAGGAAGGACTGTTAAAGTGCTGTTTGAGCAGAGTTGAAAGATGAAGGAACCATGTAGTTATCTCTGGGAATATATCTACAAATAACCATGCATATATCTATATCCTTGTGTGCACTATATCCACTGTGCTATAGCTCCAGCCCCGGTATCTCTTTTCTTTTGAGGGGGAGTCCACACCTGACAGTGCTTAGGGGTTACTGGTATCTCAGCACTCGGAAATTACTCCCAGCTTTACTTGGTTGGGGGATCATATGAAATGCCAGGATTGAACCCAGGTCAGCTGCATGCAAGACAAGAGCCTCACCTGCTATACAATCTACTCTGGTCCCAAGAGAGAATATCTTTAAATTAATTTTTCTGTGACTAGGACCGGAGTGATAGCACAGCGGGTAGGGTGTTTGCCTTACACGCAGCCGACCTGGGTTCAATTCCCGGCATCCCATATGGTCCCCCAAGCACCTCCAGGAGTAATTCTTGAGTGCAGAGCCAAGAGTAACCCCTGAGCAATACTGGGTGTGATCCAAAAAAGCAAAAAAAATTTTTTTTTTCTGTGACTGACAGTGATCTCCTCTCTCATAGATTTACATGACACAATACAACAGAGTAATATGAAGCAAACATGAGAAAAAAATGGCGAGTTAAACAGAGGGCACTTTTGATGATTCATTCATGCAACTCTTTCCATGATCCTGCAATGCCAAAAATATTTACAACCTGGCCCTTTGCAGAAATAGTTTGCCAGTCCCTGCCTGGCTCGGAAGATAAGAATGTAGGTTGTGTCTGTGTATAAATGTGTTATTTATACTGCCCAACATGTTATAGGTCAACTTAATCATGGAGATAGCAAGTAGTGAAAGCTGTTGAAAGACTACTGTAATCCAGAATTCACCTTAATTAGCAGTCACTTTGATGGGCAAAATTCATCCGCTCCACCAGAGTCACTGTCCTTATTTCTCAGATAATCTCTCTGTGATGGAATCAAGACATCCATCCCACTGTTGAACCTGTCACACGGTATTTATTTTCTCCTTATGCCTATTTTTGGCCCCTTTCTGATTTCCTTTTTATGATCCCCCCCCTCGCACACACACCTCCTTTGTTCAGTCTTTGTCTTTCTCCCTTAGATACTCACCCGATTCTGACAGCGTGATTACTTAATACTCACCTGCCAAATTAACTGACTTATTTTACCAACTGGGTGGATATACAATACCTTGACACATGCTATTTGAGTATTTTACTGAATTTTTTTTGTATGTCCATGATGAATAAATAATGGTACAAGCATTCAAATATTGGTAATTAACCTGCTTCATATTGAAGTATGCATCATGCCAGTCTCACTGTTTGACTTGAGTTCAGTGAAGAATAATAGGTTAAATTAAAATTAATAATATTTTCTACTTTTCATTTTCTAGACTCCCTTTCCAGTTCTCCAGGTTGGGGTGATCACAACAAAAGGGCACTGAATCAAATGAGCAATGTGAACAGCAGAGTATTCTAGTGAAGAGAACATACTTCTTATAGTTTCTAAACATTTGGTTTCGTAGTATCTCCTAAATTTTTTGTGCTAATCACAAATTATTGGTCGTTGTTTTTTTGCTTTTCTTTTTACATGGGAGGATTGAATTATATTCCCCCAAACAAAACAGATCATCATCATTACAACATACACGACTTACTTCCCTCCCTTTTCTGCTTTCTTCTCTTCATTCCTTCTTTAATTTTCCTTTTCCCTTTTACCACTATTCTTCACTCTCTTTTTTCCTCTCCACAACCTGGCAGTGATTCCCCATGTGTCAAACTTGCACATTAAATTTTGTATGTATCAGAATATCTGCATTCTGTAAATCTTGGAGGATATGTATGGTTGAACTGTGGGTTTTTTTTTTAGGGAACACCTGACTGCATGCTCTGGGGCTGCTCCTGGCTTTGTGCTTCAAGGTGGCTTCTGGGGGTATGCATGGGACCATGCAGTGCGAGGGATTGAACCAGGGCCTCCAGCATGCCAGAACATACATCTAGTCCTTTGAGCTCTGTCCCAGATTGCTCTTCATAATGGTTGCGTCAGTCAGTGTGTTTGTATGTATACATATTCCCTGAGCTTAAGGATCAGATTTGTACCAGTTATTGTCTTTGAAACTTATGAACTGGGAACTTTTGGTTGTGTTGACAGAATGTGGATTCACATTATCTTTCCTTTTAGGATTCAGGAAGCATTTTTTTGCCTTTTTGGGGCCACACTTGGCAGTGGTCAGGTGTTACTTTTGGCTTTGCACTCCGGAAATTATTCCTGGAGGTGCTTGGGGGACCATAAGGGATGCCGGGGATTGAATCCATGTTGGCTATGTGCAAGCCGTACCTGCTGTACTATCACTCTGGCCCTTCAGTTTAGCATTTTTATTAAACATGTAATAAGTATTCTAATGCGAGCATCTAATGTATGCCAGGACTATGCTAGAAGGTTTACATTTTTTTGTCTTTTTTAACCATCAAAATAATACTATGAAGTAGGGGCTGGAGCCATAGTTCAGCAGGTAGGGTGCTTGCGTTGCACATAGCAGACCCAGATTCCATCCCCGGCACCCCATATGATCCCCTGAGTACCTCCAGGAGTAATTTCTGAGTGCAGAGTCAGGAGCAACCCTGAGCATAGCCAGGTGTGACCCAAAAAGCAAGAAAAAAGAATAAAAACTCAACCCCAAACTCCCAAATTATGAAGTTGTTGTTACTATTATATCTTGTTTCGTGGACGTGAAAACCTAAACACGGAAAGTCTTTTCCTGTGTTTTGGGACCACACCCTGCGGAGCTGGTGCTTGGAGTTGCTCTGGTGGTCCTCAGGGGGCAATGCAGTGCTGGGGGTTGAAGCTGGAACTCCTCCATGCAAAGCAAGTGCTCCAACCCTTAAGGCTATCACCCCGGCCTCTAACATGAGAGAATCTGAGTAACTTGCTTGAGCTGGTAAATGTGAAAAAATCCCAGATCTGGGGCAGGACTCAGGTGTGTCTTAACACCCAGAACCTGCACTCCTAATCAGTGCTCCATTGCCTCCCAAGCAACTCTTATCTAAATCTTCTGAATCAAGGTACCTTGATTCTTGGTTCCACCATATCTCTGTAAGCTGGAGATTTGAGAACATTCAATTAATGGTGAGGAAGTTGGGCAGAGACATGCTATGGGGTGGTCTGCCACAGGCTTTTCCGCTAGCGTTTGATATATTGTTAGGTAACACATTCGCACTCTCTCTCATAGCTCTTTTGCTTTCATTTGATGAGTGTAATATGTATTTTGGGATGCCAAGATGAAGATCAAAACTCTGTGACTGACAATAACTGTAGAAGCTCTCTTAATTTTTTTGGGGGGGGTCACACCTGGCAATGCACAGGGGTTACTCCTGGCTCTGCACTCAGGAATTACTCCGGGCGGTGCTCAGGGGACCATAAGGGATGCTGCGAATCGAACCAGGGTCAGCCGCGTGCAAGGCAAATGCCTTGTCCGCTGTACTATCACTCCAGCCCAATTCTCTTAATTGATGGAGACTGATTTCATGGTTGGAGGAACCGTTTCACCTATATATTTTTTGGGGGGTAGGGCACACCCAGCGATGCTCAGGGGTCAAGAATTACTCCTGGCGGGGCCGGAGCGATAGCACAGCGGGTAGGGTGTTTGCCTTGCACGCGGCTGACCCGGGTTCGATCCCCAGCATCCCATATGGTTCCCCAAGCACCGCCAGGAGTAATTCCTGAGTGCAAAGCCAGGAGTAACCCCTGAGCATCGCTGAGTGTGACCCAAAAAGCAAAAAAAAAAAAAAAAGAATTACTCCTGGCGGTGGGTGCTTGGGGAACTATATGGGATGCTGGAGATTGAACCCGGGTCAGCTACATGCAAGGCAAATGCCCTACCTCTGCACTATTGCTCCAGCCACCTGATTCACCTTTAAACCTCCCTTCTGGATACCCGCTGTGTGCAGAATACTATACTGGTAGCTTGTTGGCTACCCTAAACTGTACCTCAACATTTCTGCCCCCCTAAAGTTGACCTCTCTGTTTAATAAAGATAGTTGTGTTTGTTCCAAAATTTGTTTGGGCCATTTAGAGTTAGTAGTGTAAATTATATAATCTACTTAATGAATAAATGGATGAAATGTGAGTAATATTTCTATGAGAATTGGGTCAACGACATCATTAAAAATACTAGAATGAGTCTGCAAAAAAACAGCTGAAAAATTAGATATAGGAAGATGGGGGGAAATATCTTTAATTCTCCATTTCCATGGCCTCCTAAATAATCAATCCTTTCTGATGAAACAGAACCTACAAGTTCGAGCTAATCCATCAAAGTGTTGTTTATGGAAGAAAGATAGTGCAGAGGTCTATCCTCCAAGTCTGGACCTTTTTATGAAAAATACAAGCCAGGAAAAATACATTTGATTTTTCACATTCAATATGATTGTTTATATTTGACGTATCACTGTTGTACTTTTCTAGCTCCCAACTCCGCCTGGTCAGTACTGTGATTAGCCAACCTCATATCCATGTGCCTTTCCTGCTTCGGGTGCTCCCACCCCCCCCCCCCCCCCCCCGCATTGTCCTTTCTCACCCTGTGTTAGCTGCATCAATGCCAGGGCCAATTAGTAAATATGTAAATAAGGTCAAATAATTTCTAGTTCAAAGGAATCCAAGGACCAGAATACAATGTGGTGTCATTGACCCACCAACTACCAACTGATACCAGCCACTTTTTAACCACCTTTGGTTGCCCTAATACTGCATTTAGCATTTATTCTTTTGAAGCCTGAGCTTTCATAAGCTTTATCGTGGCTTGTTGCTTTTGCTGGCTCTAGGGTTTACAGGAATTTGACATTAAACTGATGATCCCACCCTTTACTACATAGCAGGATGGGACTATCTCATTCCCTATTGCTCCCTAATGCCTTCCTTTTTTGGGGGGAGGGTTGGGTGATACCTGGTGTCCTGGCTCTGTGTTGGGTGCAGGGAAAGGTCTTCCTGGGGGTGCTGGAGGTGAGGAACTCATGTGGTGCCTGGATTGAAACTGGCCCTCCTGCTTACAAAGCATTTGCTAATGTCTTTGAGCTCTTGGGCGCCAAGCTTCTTCCTTTGAGGTTGGGGTTCTTAGCAGTTTGGGGACACATCTTTGAAAATCACTTAATAACTTGGGGCCCTTTCTCCTGGATGGAAACTGACATTTATATTTCTTGGAGGTTTATTTTTTTGTGGGGGGGGGCGGAGGCACACCCAACTGTGCTCAGGGATCACTCCTGGTGAGGCTCAGGGGACTCTGAGGGCTGCCAGGGATGGAACCAGGGTCAGCTGTGTGCAAGGCAAGTGCCTTGCCTGATGCACTTCCTCTAGCCCTCTGGAAGGGTTTTTCAAACCTGTTCTATGGATTCAGGTTCATTACCTCAGCTCTACCTTATGCTACGTTGGAACATCTGGGTTATTTGGGGCTCTGCTGTGAACTGGGTAGCCACCATGGGCAAATCCAGTGACCCCGTCTGGCCTCAGTGTCCTATGTGGATTATCATCTTTTTCAGTTCTATCAAGTGAATGATTCTCTTTGGGCTCTCTGGTGTTTTTCTGAAGGGGAACTTGGCCTTAACCTCAGAAGAGACCTCACATCACTTGCCTCACAGAACAAAGAATGGGATGAGCTCCTGGTGGATACTGTCTGGAGACCCTGTCTTTTCTTTTGATGCCACAAGCACCTATTGACGACCTCCCCAGTGGGGTGCAGAACCATGACGCCTTTGCCTCCCAGGTGAAAAAGGCCCAGTCCTTACCTTCTACAATGGGAGAAGTTTCGGTGCATTTACATAGACCTTTTTTTGTTGTTGTTGTTTTAAGAGGTGAAAAGACCAAATTCTGAGAGTTTCCCTGGGCTTGAATAAAATTTGCTTAAGTGGTCTCTATTCAGGCCCTTCCTGGCCGCCGGCTTCAGAATCGCCTCCCTCCTTAAGGAGAAAAGCTAATGTTTGCAGAAGTTGACTTACCTGTCTGTGTCGCGTCCCCACGCTGGCCCTGCCCGCCAGCCGCTTTGCATTTCTTAAAGAGGCCAGGCATTTCTTCCCAGAACCAGCCCTGCCCCCACCCTGCTTCCCACCCGCACCGTTGGCCTCACACCCACGTTGCCTTCCTGACTTTCAAGCAGGGCGGGAAAAGTGTGCAGGGTTAAACCAGCTTTGGGGACGTACAATAGAGCATTGAGAAGTTCTCATTTTTATTTACTTATTTGATAATCTGCTACTTATTTTATTTTTCCTCCTTTGTTCAGTCTTTGTTTTTCTCCCTTTGATACTCACCCAGTTCTGACAGCGTGATTACTTAATACTCACCTGCCAAATTAACTGACTTATTTTACCAACTGGGTGGATATACAATACCTTGACACTTGCTATTTGAGGTTTTTTTTTTTTTACTGAATTAAAAAAAAATGTCCCCTGTGATATCTTATCCAAAGGCGAAGCCCTAGGGTTTCTTTCATTTTAAAAAAAAGCTATTTGTTGCTTTTGTATTTGTAAACCATGTTTAGTTATAATACATGTACTACTATGAGATAGAGCCAACCAGTTCTCTCTTTCAAGTTACAAAGGGTGAAAGATACACATATAAGCATATATTTCAATTTAATTTCCTAGAAATTGTTCTGCCATCCCCCAACAAGAATATGGCTTTGTTCAGCGAGGTTAAGCCCTGGATTGGGCCAATTAAGGCATTTTTTTGTTTGACTTTTTTGGTATACAGTCAGAAATGGATAAATAAACCATTTCCTACGAGCCAAACAACTACCTCTTTTATGAGTAGAAGAGGGTTGATGACATTTGTTCATATCTTTCTGGAACTTAATACAATGCCAACATCTACCATGCATATTTTCCTAAGAGATCAGTCAGGAGGAGTAAAGGGTAGAACGGGAACTCACAAAAATGTTTCCTCCCATTTCTTGAACAAAACCTCAACTAGACATGAAGTCTGGAAGTAACTCTTTGTAACCGAGGGCTGGAGGAGAAGACGGGTTTTCTTCTCTGCGGTGAAATAATTAGGTCTTTACACTTTTGCTTAGCATTTGTAGTTTGCTCTGCGAACACAGGATTTGGGTTTCGAGCCCAGAAAAGATCAAATTATGTGAATTCCCCCCTCCCACCAAAGAAGTTCTGAACTGGCCTGTCTCAGCCCTGCCTCGCCATGTAGGGTACCAGGCAGCCAAATTTGCACGTGGGCTCCTGCATACAGGGAAGGGGAGGAAAAACCAGGGGAGTCTGCTGGGGGTGGGGGATTAGGGCGGGGTGGCCCCAGGAGATGGCTCGGTGCTAAGGCCTTGACTGCTGTCCTTGGGGCCTTGCTGTGTGACCCTAGCATTGTTCCTGCAGAATTCCTGGAGGTGCCAGCCGTTTCCAGCTGTGCTGCCTTGTAGATGACCCTACTACCTAAAGTATGTGCGAGGGCGGGGAGAGAGCTCAGAGGGCTAGGGCGCCCCCCCTTGCCGGCGCAAGAGCCTGTGAAAGAAAGAGTTCAAGTCCGCCACAGGGCTCCAAGAGCACCCCCAGGGGAGCCCCAGCATTGAATCCTGCACTCCGCACAGCCACTGGAAGTGTCCGCAGCCCCGCTGCTGAAGGGCTCTTGGCAGGTGTGTCTCCTCGGGCTGCCAAAGAAGGAGCGCTGCGGCCCAGATGGGACCAACCCCGCGGTCAACTCACTTAGAGCACCACAGCGACCCCTGCAGGCGCGACTGCAGAAGGGTCAGTAGCATCCCAGGTCGAGGAGCCGACCCCGCATTGCACCGGCAACCTCAGCGCTCCCCCAGATATAAAACCAGGTATATTTTATTCCGTGTTTGTTTTAGGCAATACAGCGATTTCCCACAAAACATTTATGTGATCACATCTGTTTTTCATTTATTATTTATTTATTATTTTTATTGAGTCACCGTGAGATACAGTTACAAAGCTTTCATGTTTGAGTTTCAGTTATGCAAGGATGGAACACCCATCCCTCCACCAGTGTGCATTTTCCACCACCAATGTCCTCAGTATCCCTCCCACCACCCCCACCCCACCCCACCCCCTGCCTCTGTGGCATGCACCTTCCTTCTTACTCTCTCTACTTGAGGACATAGTGGTTTGCAATACAGATACTGAGAGGCCAATGTATCTTAACATCTTAAAGTATGTTACATCTTAAAGCATGTTACATCTTAAAGTATGTTATCCTCATTAGAATGCCTGGAAGGAATGTGAGTGTTGGTGAGCACTGCAGCTAAGCGAGATGCCACGCGGCCACTGTGTAACCCCTGTGAACACCACCTCTCAGTGTGTGTGCACCATCACTCAGTGTGTGGCGATCCTACTTATTGCCCATAACCACCACAGAGCGGAGGAAGGAGGAAATAGTTCTTGTAAAAAAGAAAAATGAGAGCTGGAGCAATAGTACAGTGGGTAGGGCACTGCACATGGGTCTAAGTAGTGCCTTGCACATGGGTCCACCTGGATTCAATCCCTGGCACCACAGATGGTCCCCTCAGCCCACCAGGAGTCAGCCCTGAGCACAGGCCAGGTGTGACCCCCAAAACATCACTGTGTCACTGTATCACTGTCATCCCGTTGTTTGTCGATTTACTCGAGCGGGCACCAGTAACATTTCTATTCCTCCCAGCCCTGAGATTTTAGCAGCCTCTCCCCGGTAGAGGCCAGAGTGATAGTACAGGGCTGGGGTGCTTGCCTTGCACGCGGTCAACCCAGGTTCAATCCCGGCATCCCTCCCCCTCCCCCGCCCCATCCTGACAGGAGTAATTCTTGAGTGCAGAGCCAGGAGTAACCCCTGAGCATTGCTGGGTCTTGCCTAAAAAACAAAAAGAAAAAGAAGAAAAGAATCTGGAGGGAATCTGGGAGTCAGATTGGTGTTCTGTCCTATGGACAATAGTGCTTGCTCTTCAATCCTATAAAAGGTCAAGTGTAGATAATGCTGGAGTAACACTTGGTCATTGGGGCCCATTTTGTTCAGCTTTATTGTCTCTGGGTCTGATTTGCTTTGCACCATAATGGACAGGGCATTTCCCAAGTCACGTAGTTTCTAGTTTCCTTTCCATTTGATGTGTATGATCAGTCCACTTTGTCCTACCTCAGTTCATTCTCTCCAGACTCTAAGTGGCTGTCAAAGTGTGCTCCAGGCCTTTCTGGAGAACCTTAAAGATAAAACAATTTTTCATAAAAATATTAAGAAACTTGTTTTCTATTAGAATTTTGCTCTTTCTGGTGTGCAGAGTGGAGATTTTCCCAGGCTCAACAACACGTGACCCGGTAATAGATGCAGTGCCAATGCATATCTTGAGGGGCTGTCTCCCATTAGTTCAGATCAAAGAGACCTCCAAAAAAATGAAACAAGGGGCCGAGAGATAGTACAATGGGGAGGGTGTTTGCCTTGTAAGTGGCCGACCTGGGCTCAAGTTATGGCATCGCACATGGTCCCCCAAGCACTGGCAGAAGAAATTCCTGAGAAATAACCCCTGAGCATCGCTGCGTGTGACCCAAAAAGCAAAACAAAAACAAAAACAAACAAGGACTCTTTTCTCCCTTTTTTTTCTGTTTTGGAAAATGCAGCTGTTTTTTCAGAAAACATTTCTGTCATTACCTTTTTTTTTTTCTTTTTGGGTCACCCCTGGCAATGCACAGGGGTTACCTCCTGGCTTTGCACTCAGGAGTTACTCCTGGCGGTGCTCAGGGGACCATATGGGATGCAGGGAATCAAACCCGGGTCGGCTGTGTGCAAAGCAAATGCCCTGCCCGCTGTGCTATTGCTCCAGCTCCTGTCATTACCTTTTAAAGTGTGTTTTTTTTTGTGGTTGCAATGACTACATTGGATTCAGGTGTACAACATAATGATTTGATACTTGAACATGTGGTGAAATGACCCCAACAACCAGCCCCATCGCCATCTGTCACCACACAACAAGAACTTTCAGGGTTAACTCTCAGCAACTTTCAAGCCTGAGCAACACTGTTATTGACAAGTCACCAAGCTGGGTGCTTTGTTCCACTCACTTACTTTATAACTGAAAGTTTTGCTTTTTTTTGGGGGGGGTCACACCTGGCGATGCACAGGGGTTTCTCCTGGCTTATGCACTCAGCAATAACTTTTGGAGGTGCTCAGGGGACCATATGGGATGCTGGGAATCGAACCCGGGCCGGCTGCGTGCAAGGCAAACGCCCTACCTGCTGTGCTATGACTCCAGACCCTATAACTGAAAGTTTTTACCTCTTGACCCTCTTTCCCTTGACCAGCAATCCCTTTTCCAGGAGGCAGCCACCCTTCTGTTCTCTGTAGTAATAAGTCATTTTATTTTATTTGCTTATATAAAACATTCATATTGGCATTTCTATTGTTATTTTTATTGTTTATTTTTAAGGGCTGGACTGATAACACAGCGGGTAGGGCGTTTGCCTTGCACAAGGCCGACCTGAGTTCAATTCCTCCGATTCCTCTGTTCCTCTTGGAGAGCCCAGCAAGCTACCGAGAGTATATCGCCGGCATGGCAGAGCCTGGCAAGCTATCCATGGCATATTCGATATGCCAAAAACAGTAACAACAAGTCTCACAATGGAGACATTACTGGTACCCGCTCAAGCAAATTGATGAACAACGGGATGACAGTGCTACTGTGCTATTGTTATTTTGAAATGAGTAAGTAAATATTTTAAAAGCTTTCAGTTTTGGGGGCTGGGGTGATAGCACAGTGGGTAGGGCTTTTGCCTTGCATGCGGCCAACCCAGGTTCGATTCCCAGCATCCTATGTGGTTCCCTGAGCACCACCAGGAGTAATACCTGAGGCAGAGCCAGGAGTAACCCCTGTGCAATGCCGGGTGTGACCCAAAGAGAAAAAACATAAAAGCTTTCAGTTTTTATTTCTTATATGGTAAATATTGATAGCCATTACTCGTATTAAAAATAATAACCCCTTGAGGGCTGGAGTGATAGTGCAGGGGGTAAGGTGCTTGCCTTGTACCTGACCAATCCAAGTTTCTTTTTGTTTTAAATTTTTATTTTATAAAATAGTTCACAGTATTTGATTACATTTAATATTCAAACACCAACCCCATCACCATTATACCTTCCCACCACCATATTTGGGATGTTTCCATCCCAAGCCCCAATCCCTGACCCAAAGCACAACTGAAGTAATATATTTTGTATGGGTTGTTAATGAAAAACTGCTGAAAATGCTACAAAAAAGTATTCATAGAGGAAACAGTGTGAAGATTGTTCTATTTTGGCAGGGGCCATTAAAATATTTTTTAGGATATCACTAACATGTTGTTAAAGGTTGAGTGATGTGAGCATTCATATATATCTGAAACACTGTCAGTCACTGTCACTGTCATCCCGTTGCTCATCGATTTGTTCGAGTGGGCACCAGTAACATCTCTCATTGAGAGACTTATTGTTACTGTTTTTGGCATATCCAATACGCACGGGTAGCTTGCCAGACTCTGCCACGGGGGCTCGATACTCTCGGTAGCTTGCCGGGCTCTCCGAGAGGGGCGGAGGAATCGAACTCAGGTCGGCCGCGTGAAAGGCGAACGCCCAACCACTATGCTATGGCTTCAGCCCCTGAAACACTGTATATATGCATATATATATATATTTCCCTCTATGATTGGTTATCTACTATTTGAACCCCATCAAATGTGATGTGGTACTCTTGGAGAATGGGTAGGGAGTGTCTTATGTATTCGCAGCTCGTGGTTCTGGAATAGGTGCACTGCTACATGAGGCTCAGCCTAAGCGGGTGGGGAACGGCCTTGAGCATGGTGGTGGTTGGGTTCTGGAGGTTTTCAGCTGCTGGGGCTGGGTTCCTTGGGGTGGGGGGGAGGGCTCTCATCCGCCCCCCTCTGGGGCGCCCCAAGTGAAACAGCCTGGCACGGGGTCAGGTGGCATGGCAGACTTCATGTTGCTCCCTTCTGGGAGAGAAAGCCATGAGATCTGGATGGTGGCCAATGGCGCCAGCAAGAGGTGGTTTATGGACATGACCCCTGGGTCCCTGGGTCGCTGTGTTGCTGAAGACATGGGGAAATGGGCAGAGGATCTCCACTCCTGGCCCCGTTGAACCCAGAGTCCCGAGTCACAAAGTTCAGTGTACCTGGGTTTTGTCAGACTTCACTCCTGTGTGAGGTTTGGCCTGAGTGTGTGCGAGCAACCTTGAGCATGGCGGTGCCAACCCTGGTTTCATCCCTGGCATCCCATATGGTCCCCCGGCTCTCCCAGGAGTGATTCCTGAGCACGGAGCCAGGAGTAAGCCCAGAGCACTGCTGGCTGTGGCACAAAAGCTCTTTGGTGTTGTCAGCAATTATTTTTTTGTGGGCTCCCCTAGAGGTGAACAGACAACTGGGCCTGAGGTTCCACAGAGGGCCTGGGGAATGCTCTGGCCTGTGATGTTAGGGTGACCCCAGGCAATCTGCGTGCTGTGGGGCACAGTGGCATCCATGGCTGTATTCAGTGCACCAAAAATTGAACTAGGGTCAGTTGTATGAACCCCTGTACCATCTCTCCAGCTCCTCTAAATAGTGTATGTTTTAGAATTGCCCCTCTGTTCACACACACACACACACACACACACACACACACACAATCCAGTGCAGAAAAAAAAGGAAATCTGTTAAAAGTTTAGAAAGCCCAATTAATATGGAGCCTGAGGATTTTTCTCATCAGCTAGCAACAACACATCTAAATTTCAAAGCTATTGTAATTGTGTGCCTTGCAAAGGCTGATTGGTGTGACATGAGACATTTTCTGTCTTGTGAATCTGCTGGAATTTAGCAACTCGGGGCTAATTGCTGTTGCTCTTTGTAATTTGATCATTGTTGTATAGGTGAGTGTTTCTTCTTTTGCCACTGAAATAGAATATTTAACTACCATTACATAGGTGAAGTTGGTGGCATTTACCATTTGCTCTGTTTTCCCCATATTTTGTTGGTGCCGGAAGATAAACAGTATTTGGTGAATTGTATAGTGCAATTATCTATGATCACCTGAAATTAATAGTTAGCATCATTTGTTAATTAGCTTAAAAAGGTGGTAACTTCAAAAAAATAACTGTTAATGGTGTTGATAATGAAAAATTCAACTTTCATGCTGACTTTCCGTAATTCTTTTAATTATGCTTCTTTTCCTTCAATCTTACATATTTTTGTTCTTTCTATTCTTCAGAGATACTGTCTCCAGTTTTATGAACAATTTAAACAGGAATGTGGAGCACTTAGAGATTTTGGTAAAAGAAAATCTTAAATTAATTGAGACTAGTTTAGCCTCAAGAGGACTTAACAGAACCTTCTAAGTACAGAAAGCCTCAGTCTGTAGAAGACAGAAGCCAGCTGGCCTTCAACTCAAGGAGATGGAACAAGAGAACACAGTCACAGGAATCAAGGTTAGAGACAGAACATGTTCCTTCTCAGAAAAAAAACTATAGACTCTGGAATGGGTTTCTAAATGCAGCTGTGGACTTTTTTTTCTCTAGAGTCAGAAGAATTTGAAACATTTCATGTTCATCAGCTGTAGGTAGAAGTTAGGCAAATGGTTCCGTACTTATTGAGATGGGAACTTAACATCTTGACATTTTCATTGGAATGTCTGGATGTGGGTGGGCAGGAAGGCCTTTGTAAAATCCTATCTGACTATCATCTTGAAGAGGAAGAGGAAAATGAAGCGAGCAGAAATGCACAGAATTTGGTCACACTGAATGATGGTTTTCATATGTCTGCTAACCTCCTTTCTTTTCTGCACTGCACTTAATCTCTATGGCGCCCAGGAAGATCTCTTGGCTCTCTCGCTCTCTGTTTTTGGTTTTGGGGCCAGATCATGCAGTGCTCAGAGCTTACTCTTGGCTTTGTGCTCAACTTCTGGTAGTCTTGGGGGACCCTGTGAAGTGCCAGGGATCGAACATGCAAGGCAATGGCCTAACTGCTGTGCTATCATTCTGGCCCTCCCCTGTACTTATTTTTCCAAATTTATACCACATATATTCTTTTTTTAAAATCTTTTTAAAAAAATTATTAATTAATTTTATTGAATCATCATGAGAAACACAATTACAAAGCTGTTTCAGTCCTGCAGTGTTGTGTTCCAACATCCACCCCTAAACTAGTGTATATTTCTCACTACTGTTGTCCCCAGTTTCCCTCCTGCCACCCTCCACACCCCCAGACTGCCTCTGTGCATGCACTTTTCTTGTGTGTCTCTCTCGCTCCTTTTGGGCATTACGGTTTGCAATGCAGGTACTCAGAGGTCATCATGTTTGTTCCTTTACCTACTTTTCGTATGCCGTTTTTATCTAGAGTGATAATGTTCAACAAATATTGTCAAAATGGCCGCATCTCTATCCCACCAGCACTTGAGCAGACTTCTAATCATGGACCAATCTTCCTGGCCCTTGTTTCTACTATCCTTGGGTATTGGTCTCATATTATGTTTTTAAATATCCCACAAGTACGTGCAATCATTCTGTCTGTCCCTCTCCTTCTGAGTCATTTCACTCAGCATAACACTCTCCATGTACACCCACAGATAAGCAAATTTTTTGACTTCATTTTTCCTTATACCACATATATTCTTATTGGGCTGGAGTGATAGCGCAGTGGGTAGGGCGTTCGCCTTGCATGCGGCCGACCCTGGTTCGATTCCTCCACCCCTCTCAGGAGCCCACCAAGCTACCGAGAGTGTCTCGCCCACACGGCAGAGTCTGGCAAGCTACCCATAGCATATTTGATATGCCCAAAACAGTAACAACAAGTCTCACAATGGAGATGTTACTGGTGCCTGCTCGAGCAAACCGATGAGCAACGGGATGACAGTGACAATGACAGTGATATTCTTATTATGGTAAAATAGTTAAGACAGAACTTACCAGTTTTATATTTTTGTTTTGTTTTGTTTGGGGACCAGACCAGGTGGGCGGTGCTCAGTGACCACTCCTGACTTAGTGCTCAGGGGTCTTTTCTGGGTGGTTGGGGGAACATATGCAGTGCCAAGTAGAAAATTGTTAGCCATCTCAAAGCCTGAACTTTGTTGATATGCTTTCAGTTAAGGAGATGCATAAAGAGAGATAACGTGATTTTCTCTAATATTCCATCTTCTTGGGTCACCTTCCAATGCATCTTAGTGCATTGGGTGGCAAGAGTCTAGGGTAGCAGCATCTGGGGTATACCATCTTGGACATTCTATGCTCTAAGTGCTATTGTTGTCCCTTTTCCTGTTGTTGCTATGAACTCAACTTTTTAAAATATATTTTTTATTTTAATGAGTCACCGTGAGATACAGTTACAGACTTACAAATTTTCATGATTACGTTTCAATCAAACAATGTTCGAGTACCCATCCCTCCACCAGTGCCCATTCTCCACCACCAATGTTCCCTGTGTCCCTCCCAACCCCCGTACCCCTGTGGGAGACACATTATGAACCCACTTGAGGATCATTTCTCCTTATTTTGGAATCACGCATAATGCTATTTGTACTTTCATCCCTATATGCTTGGTCTATTATTATGGTTGTGAGACAGATGCAATACGTAGGTTCCAGGGAGATTATGAATCATATACAATTCTTATCAATTGTAGAACATAGGTGAAACACAGCTCCTGTCACTTCCCTTTAGACTGAGACTTCTTACCTATCAGGCAGAAATATTGACTGAGTGGGTTAGTAATTGGTTAACTACCACTCAGCTCATTGAAATAGTCCAATCCTCTGTGTGTGTGTGTGTTTGTAGATTAGCTTACTACCCCAGATTTCACCCAAGCTTTTTATTAGCAACACTGTCACCACTAGATTTTTAAAAAAATTTTCTTTTATAAAGTAGTTCACAATATTTAATTACATTTAATATTCAGACACCAATCCCAACACCATTACACCTTCCCACCACCATATTTTGGGTGTTTCCAATGCAAACCCCGATCCCTGCCCAAAACAGAACTGAAATAATATAATATTTCCTTCTAATGTTGGTGGTATCCTACTTTGAATACCATCAAATATGGTGCGGTACTCTTGGAGTATGGGTAGGGTGTGCCCTATGAAGTGTCGAGTGGTCCAAGAAAAGGTTCAGTCATGGGTGAGGCTCGGCCCAGGCATGTGGGGTGTGGCCATAAGCAGGACGGTGGTTGGGTTCTGAAGGTTTTCGGCTGCCAGGGCTGGGTCCTTTGGGTGGGGAGGGGTCTCACACAGCCCCTTCTGGGGCACCCTGAGTGAAATAGCTTGGCTCGGGATCTGGCGGCATGGTTATGGTGAGCGTCATGTTATGCTCCCTTCCAGGAGTCACCAGTAGATTCAATCGGCTTGAAGCCATGCACTGGATTTGTACAGAAGATGAGGGAGAAGTTCTTTATGCCATTAAGTAAGGGAAGGAGAGAGATAAAAAGTATAGCCAAATCAAATACCACTAATAACAATGAAATCAAATCATGTTGCTTGTTCCAGAAGAACATAAATGGAAATTAGCAATAGAAAGGGGAGCCGAAAGAGCAATGCTTACCAGACTGCGGGTTATCACTCCCATGGGTGGGGTTGAAACAATTCAGGGCTTGGTAGTAGCCTTGGGTGCAATATACAGGGCGCTGAATGATTACTTTGCTGAAAAGGGGGGGCAGTATGTCCGATAAATTTGGAAACCTGTGTACTTGATTCTGGAGCCTGCATTTGAATGCCTTGCCTTTCATTTCTGGTGCTTTCTTGGCCAAGTCACTTGCATTCAGTCATCTGTTAGCAGGTGGTAGAGGAGCTGACTTTACCCACTTTACAGGGTGATTATAATCACACACGAAACAATATATGTGCAAGTGATTTATAAAGCCTAACACATTATGCAAAGATTAGTTATTATGGGTTATGGTTACTGCCTGTGCATAGCACAGGAAAAAGTGTTTATAGTATCTTTTTGTATTAGTATAATATATAATCAAAGCTTTTAACAGTCTTGTGACCTTATGGCCCTGAGTGGCTGCAGGGAAACTTCTGGTACAATTAGGTATTTGAAAGATTTGTGAAACTTCTTGTGAAGTAAAAAATAATAACGATCAACAATTTTTTTTCTCCCTTGGTGATATAGACCTATACAACTGTGTGCTTTGTTATATGACTTTATGATTTTTCCCACTCTAGTAAATGGATTATATACTTGCTCCTTCTTTATTTATTTATTGGTTTGGGGGCCACATCCTGTGGTTTTCAGGGCTTGCTCCTGGCCCCTTGCTCAGTAGTCTCTCTTGGCGGGCTCAGGGGACCACATCAGGTGCTGGGGATTGATCCTGTGCAAGGCTGGTACCCCGCCTGCTGTACTGCCGATCCGGCTCCCTCTTGCACCTTTTGGATGGTCATTTGGCCATGGATGTGTTTGTCCAGAGTGGTGTTAGAGGATGAAGAGAACTTGATGTTCTTGATGTTAGAGGATGTTCTTGATGTTAGAGGATGAAGAGGACTTGATGAAGAGGACTAAATGTTCTTGCTTTTTTGCACTGTTGCCACCAAAAACATATTTGCAATAGTCTCTAACCCAAACATGATGAAGAGATATGTAGAGCTTACTGTGTGTTCCACGTGAAGTGACACTCAATCTATAACTCTAGAAACATACCAGCTGAAACCCTGAGCTATGAACAAGAAAATTAGTTTGTTTTTTTTATTTTTGTTTTGGGGCCACAACTGGCAATGCTCATGGTTTACTCCTGGGTCTGCATTTAAGAATCATTCCTGGCGGTTCTCAGGAGAGCATATGGGATGCTGGGAATGGAACCTGGGTCAGTTTTGAACAAAGCAAGCAGCTTATTCGATGTACTACCTCTCTGGCCTCCAAGAAAAATGGATCTTTAACATTATAAGCCACAGGAATTTTTTTTCCCCTTTTGGGCCATGCCCGGCAGCACTCAGGGGTTACTCCTATCTCTCCACTCAGGGAATTACTGCTGATGGTGCTTGGAGAACCATATAGGATGCTGGAGATCGAACCTGGGATGGCCGTGTACAAGGCAAACGCCCTACCCACTGTACTATCGCTCCAGCCTTAGTGTTATTTTTATGCCACATTATTGCAACAGAAACACAACTAGTACACAGTAAAATAGTACATACCCTTTACAGAATGATATAAAGCTATTGCTCTAAAATTTTCCAGAGCAAATGACCTGGATCATACAATATATCTTTTATTCTTTATTTTATTTTATTTTATTTATTTTTTTTGGGTTACACCTGGCAATGCACAGGAGTCATTCCTGGCTCATGCACTCAGGAATTATCCCTGGCGGTGCTCAAGGGACTATATGGGATGCTGGGATTCGAAGCCGGGTCGGCTGCATGCAAGGCAAACGCCCTACCCGCTCTGCTATCACTCCAGCCCCTTATTCTTTATTTTAACCTGTCCTCTTTCCTTTCATTTCCCATCCTCTGTTCCTCCCTTCTCTGCTCTGTACTTGTCCCTTCCTCTCCTCTTAAGTAAATGCAGATCAGAAGAGGTCAACACCTTGATTGAGTCACTGATGACACAATGACTTTTACAGTTATCATCTTTTTTCTTTCCTTCTCTTCCCTTTTTGGTTTTGATTCCGCCGCCACCCCCCCATACACCCCAGGTTGCTCTGGGGCTATTCTCCAAGGTTCATGTGGTGCCAGGGATGGAACCCAGGGCTCCTGCATACAGAGCATTATGCAGGAACCATTTCTCCAGGCTTCTCTTTCCAAATCTTTGTAGGATAAC
This sequence comes from Sorex araneus, assembly GCF_027595985.1. Taxonomy (NCBI): domain Eukaryota; kingdom Metazoa; phylum Chordata; class Mammalia; order Eulipotyphla; family Soricidae; genus Sorex; species Sorex araneus. The sequence continues at coordinate 25,266,238 of NC_073313.1, forward strand.
TGCTTGCTGGTGCTGTTGGCATCAGATAATACCACCTTTATTCTGGGCTCTTCCCTCTTTAGCTCTCAATATGATTTTCTAACGATCAGGATCTGAGGCATTAGCAATGATTCTGTCATAACAACTTCTATTTTTCATTATGTATCCTTAAGTTCTTACTTTTATAGAACACTTACCCCTGGTCAACTGTGATCTGGGAGAAAAAAAGTAACAAAGCTGAGCTTAAATGATGGTTTCATTTATTCAGTTCCATGTCATGAAAAGGATGATTATAGTTAAGTTGTGCTGGTTAGCCTTGCTAAGAAATAACTCAAAATAGTAATGACTTAAAATTTTACTTTTAGCACCATTTTGTGGCTCAGTAGCTCTGGAAGGGCGTGGCTTTGTTCATCTTAAATCCATGTGGCATCAGCTGAGTGGCTGAGGTGGGACAATTTGACTTCCAAGGTAGCTTCTTCACTCACCTGTCGGCCACCTGTAATATAAAGGCTGGTAGCTGGTAGCTGTGCTGGGGTTGTCTAAAGTGGGCCAGTGTGCTGTTGCGGGTGTTAAGGTGCTAGCTTTGCATGCAGCCTTAACCTGGGTTGGATCTCTGGCACCACATGCACTTCTCTGACTCCCACAAGGAGTGATTCCTAAGTGCAGAGCCAGGAGTAAACCCTGAGCACCACAGGGTGTGGCCCCCAAATATGCAAATAAAAACTTAAAAATAAAGCATCTGCACATGCTGTCTCTGATGTTTGGGCTTCTCACAGCATGGTGACTGGATTCCTTGAGCATTCCAAAAGAACAGAAGTAGAAGCGACCAAACTTCTAACTCCTGGCTCAGGAAACTGGTGCTCCATGACTACCACTGTACTCCATGGGTCAAACAATTAAGGACCTTTCTCAGATTTTAAGGCAGGCGACATAGAAACTCCCTCACCATGAGAAAAGTAGCAAAGAATTTGCAGTCATCTTTCATCTGTCCACGATGGCAATTTTTTCCTCTGAGAATTCCAAGAAATAAATGTGATCTGGGTTGAGGGCTTGGGACTGGTGATTCCTCCTGCCCCCCCCCATCCCCGGCTGATAGCACAGTAGCACAGTTGTCCCATTATTCATCGATTTGTTAGTGCAGGCACTAGTAACTTCTCCGTTGTGAGACTTCTTGTCACTGTTTTTGGCATATCGAATATGCCACGGGTAGCTTGCCAGGCTCTGCCGTAGCAGGCGAGATACTCTCGGTAGCTTGCCGGGCTCTGAAAAAGGATGGAGGAATCGAACCTGGGTCAGCTGCGTGCAAGGCAAATGCTCTACCAGCTGTGCTATTGCTCCAGCCCCCTTGGCTGATTTTTTAATTTTTTGGTTTTCAGTCTATTTTTACTTTTTTTTTTGCTTTTTGGGTCACACCCAGTGATGCACAGGGGTTACTCCTGGCTCATGCACTTGGGAATTACTCCTGGCAGTACTCGGGGGACCATATGGGATGCTGGGAATCGAACCCGGCTCGGCTGCGTGCAAGGCAAACGCCCTACCCACTGTACTATCCCTCCAGCCCCTCTATTTTTTTACCTTTTTAAAGTTGCTTTAAGTCTTTAGGCACTGTGATTTACAACACTTTATTGTTTTTTGGGCTTAACCTGATAGTGCTCAGGATTTATTGCTGGCTCTACACTCAGGAATCAACTCTGGTTGGGCTCGGGATCACTTTGGATGGTGGGATTGTATATTTGGTTTGGCATTGGCTGCATGCAAGGCAAGCACCCTACCCACTGTAGTATCTCTCTGGCCCCTACAATACTGTTAATGATATGGTTTCATGCATGGGATGTTCTAATACCTCCGCATTTGCCAGAGTACACCCCTCCACCCCCGCCCAACACACTATGGTAAGCCTAATTCTGTTGACCGGTTCTCAGGTTCTGTTGCCTTTGGGCATATCATTCCTTTCCAATGTTTCTTTAGTTAACACATAGGAGAGAGATCATTTTGTATCTGGCCCTCTTTCGTGTTGATTTTGTGTTGTACCATAGTTTCTTTATCCAGTTATCTGTTCTTGGACACTTTGGTTGTTTCCACATTTTGGCTATTGTGAATGGTGCTGCAATAAATATAGGAGCACAAATGTCTTTTAAAACACAGTTAGGGGGCCTATGGGATAGATACACAGAAGTAGAATTGTTGGGTTCTGTGGAAGCCAACTCCTTGTTCTTTTGAAAAGTGTACAGATTGTTCACCAAAAAGTTTAAACGAGTTAGCTTTCTCACCAGCAGTGGATGAAGGTTCCTTCTTCCCCATATGTATATGCTAACACTGATTATTTTTGTTCTTTTTGGTGTGTGATAGTCTCACTGGTAATATCTCACTGTTGTTTTGGTTTTAATTTCTCTGATAAGTGATTTGCCGTTTCCTGATGGTAAGTGATGAAAAACATTTTTATGTACGTATTGGCCATTTGTGTTTCTTCTTTGAGAAAAATTTCTGTTTGTCTCCTCTCCGCATATTTTAATAGGACTGCTTTTTCTTGTTGCTTGTTCAAGAATTTTATGTCTTTTGAATATTAATCCTTTGTCAGATGAGTGGTGGGCTGATTATTTCTCCCAGTCTGTTGGGTATCTTCATTCTGTTCATTGTTTCTTTTGCAGGGCAGAAGCTTCTTAATTTGATACCGCCTTTGCTTCTCTATTTGTTTGGCCAATGGCATCGAATCATTTTGAAGATAACTTTAAATTCAGTTCATCAAGTGTTCTACCTTTATTTTCTCCAACATAATTTATGGATTCACAGCTACGTTAAAGTCTTTGATCCATTTTACTTTGTGGGCTAATATTTAAATATCATTCCCTATTTATTTTTGTAAAATGGGAGCTTGGTAAAGACAGAGTAAACTCTAGCCCTTGTCTGATAAATTAAGCATATTTGCTAGCTCCATCACAATCTACCATGATCTTTTAAAGCTTAAATAATAAAATGGCAATAAGAATGACAATAGCTTTCTCTGTACCAAGTTCAGAGCAAAGCTGCAAGGTAAGTTCCTTTATCCAACCTGTTGAAAATATGAAATATGAGAAAATTGAGGACAGAGAGGTTAAGGATCTCATGTACCTGGTAACTGGCAGCGCTGGGATCTGAACTGGCCTTCTAGTTCCACTGTCTGAAAGAGGGATGTCAATTAGCTGAATCATTATGTGTCTCTTACAAGAAGACCAGCAGGTGTATGAATTTACTACCATTAAATACTGTGATTGCATAAAATTACACTGCTACGTTAATATTGGTGCTTGGATCCAGAAGTCGGGAAATGAAAACATGTTTTCTTCTCTGTGTTTTTACAGAGGCCACTTCAGGAAGGCATTTTTTACTATTTTATTGTCTTTGTCCTCCCTATCCTGCCCATAGTTAACATCAGTTCTAAGTTAATAATGTCCCGAATTTGTTTTTTATCAATGCCACCTTTAAGCCAAATGTAATCATTTGTTCTAAGAGTGGTGTGTGTGCTTCTGAAAATCCTTTTGTTACTGTGAAAATAAAGGAGGAGGTTCAAAAGACAAATTACTAAATCCCTCTTCTGAAATTCCATTCTGAATTGTTTTTGAGTAGTCTTTAACTTATATGCGGACATAATTTGTGTTCGTTAATATTTTGAACTATGAGCACCACTGTTTTCCACTCCCCCTTTTGTTAGGAAATTGTAGCACTTCAGGACAGCTGGCCACCTTTGCTGAAGCCCCAAAGCATTTTTTTTCATGATTCACAAAGAAAACTGGTGTGTGGCCCGAATGGGCAGTGACAGGTGGAAGGCTCAAAGGTCATGCTTTATACAGGTTCCCACCACAAGTGTACACTCTCTACTTTTGTTATGTTAACCTCTTAATTACCCATAGAGAGTGAGGGCTGGTGAGGGAAATTGGCTAACTCAGAAAACGGCAGCCCAGCCAGTTGAAATCACGGATGGGTTTTGTATCATTCTGTAGTCTGAAAGGAGACCTGAAATAGACTTCAGAGGATTCCAGAAATTCTGAAATAACTCAAAGGTTTGGGGATCATTTCTCAGAGCACAGCTGCAAGCAACTCTCATTAAATAGACAGGTTTGTGTAAACTTCTTAAGTGATCAAGAATAACAATTGGACTTTTCTGGTCCTTGGATAGCGTCTTTGGTTTAAGAGTGGGATATACTGTGTGTATAAGTATAAGGAATGAGATTTATTAACAAAGGATTAAGTTTAGCTGATGGTCTTGACATTATAGTCACGGAGAGGTTTTTTCTTCTTAGATTCAATTTCATATTAAATTTGTTCTTTGAATGAGGAGTCTGAAATAAATTACCCTTATTAATGCATGCCAATTGCAAGTACTACCCAATATAGACATACATTTAAAAAAAATTATTGAATCACCGTGAGATAGTTACAAGGTTCCATGTTTGGGTTACAATCACACAATGATCAAACATCCATCCCTCCACCAGTGCACATTCCCCATCACCAATATCCCCGGTATACCCCCCTTTGCCACCCTCCCCCTGCCTCCCTGGCAGACAATATTACCCATACTCTCTCTCTACTTTTGGGCATTATGCATGCAACACAGACACTGAGAGGTCATCATGTTTGATCCATTATCTACTTTCGGCTTACATATTCCATCCCGACTGATTCCTCCAGCCATCATTTTCTTAGTGATCACTTCTCTATTCCATCTGCCTTCTCCCCTTCGCTCATGAAGCAGTCTTCCAGCTATGGGGCAATCCTCCTGGCCCTTGTATCTATTGTCCTTAGGTGTCAGACTCATGTGAGTTATTCTATACTCCACAAATGAGTGCAGTCCTATGTCTGTCCCTCTCTTTCTGACTCATTACACTCATTATGATACTCTCCATAGACATAATTTATTTTTTGCTTTTTGGGTCACACCTGGCAATGCACAGGGGATACTCCTGGCTCTGCACTCAGGAATTACTCCTGGCAGTGGTCAGGGGACCATATGGGACGCTGGGAATCGAACCCGGGTCGGCTGTGTGCAAGGCAAACACCCTACCCACTGTACTATCGCTCCAGCCCTCATAGACATGCATTTTCAAGTAAACACTTTTCATTTCTTGCCGGGGTTGGAACCCAACATATTAGGACTATATACCACTGAGCTATATCCACATGCAGTACATTTAAATTACTGAAGCGTTACCTATTTTTAAGGACTGTACTCCATTATTTAAGTAAATTGTCTCCAAACTTCAAAAACATTTCATAAAGGTAGATTTGTTTCGATCTCACAGATGAGCAAACAGGTGCCAGAAGTTCAGTAATTTGTGGTTCCAAAGCAAATGAAACCAGAGTTTTCCTCTTGGAATGGTAGTTTTTACTGTCTACATTTCCATTGCATTTGTTTTCTTGTTTTTGGGGCCACACCCAGTGGTGCTCAGGGGTTACTCATGGCTCTGCACTTAGGGATCATTCCTGGCAGTGCTCGGGGAACCACATATGGGATGCTGGGATTGAACCCGAGTCAGCTGCATGCAAGCCAGGTGCCTCAACTGCTGCACTATCTTGTCAGCTGTATTTCATGGAGAGAAGGGTCTGGGTTCACAGTCTGTGGTCAAAAATTCATTTCAGAAAAAGCTTTAGCAAAGCTCACTTAACGTGTAGCCTGGGAAAGGATCCCTAGTCTGCGTTGGGGTTGTTTTCGGCAAGTGAAATTGAGCTAGTTTGCTGGAGTAACATCTGTAACACAGATTTTACTTCTGTGAACACAAGAGAACACTGTGAACTATCAAGCGATAGTAGAACTACCTGGTTTGTAACTTCTTCCCAGGTTGGTGTATCAAGGAAGAAAGCTATCCAGTAAAGTGTGAGCTGTCGTGGACCCATGCCAAATTGTGTCATAAGAAATATGCTAGTCCTAGGGCAGGAGTGATAGCACAGCAGGCAGGACGTTTGCCTTGCACACGGCTGACCCGGGTTCAATCGCCAGCATCCCATATGGTCCCCTGAGCATGGCCAGGAGTAATTCCTGGGTGCATGAGCCAGGAGTAACCCCTGTGCATCACCAGGTGTGACCCCAAAACCAAAAAAAAAGAATTATGCCAGTCCTATGAGTGTCTCAGCCCCAGGAGGAGAGATGAGGGAAGAGCCTGACTCTCAATGGAGTAAATAGTCATGAGATCAAAGGCCTTGGAGTTGGGTCTGATGCTCATTTTGTTGCAGGAAGAAGTAGGAAAAGGCAGGGGGTAGGTTCTGTACTCAGCAAAGTTTGCAGATTATTTGGGGAGCTATGTGGGACTTGGGCATTTGGAGTGCAGAATATCCACAAGGGGGACTAGAAGGAGAAGTTTGGAGAAGTAAATTGAAATCAGCCAGTGAAGAGACCCTCTTTGCAACCGGAGCTGTTGAAGGATGGAGTAGTATGGTCAGGTTGGCATTTCAGAAAGGCAACTCCAGATTCCAGTTGAGTTTTAAGGGAAGAGGGACTGAAGAAAGGAGGGTGACTGAAAGCTGCTGATGAGGGCAGTGGTGGTAAATAGTGTGAGTGAGGAGGTAAGTCTCTGGGAGATGCTACTTTATCCTGAAAAATAATTTGTTTAGTGCCTGAAGTTATGTGTGGGGTGGACCTCAGTTTTCAGGCTTTGAGCAAACTGGGGTCATGAGTTGAGATAAGGAATTCTATAAGAGGAAGCAGATTGGAAGATGAAAAAGGCGATTTTGTTATGTTGGGCTTGAAGAATCCTGTGAAATGGAGAGGTGGAGCTGGCCATGGGAATGTTGGAAATTTGAATGTGAAACTCAGGAGAAAAGGGGGGACAGAAATAGAGATTTGGGATTCATCTATGTAGAGAGGAGAGTTCAAGTTTTAGAAATAATAGGCTTGAGTACAAAGAGTGAAGGGAACAGGGTGGACAGAGAGGTCAGAGGAGAGTAGAAAGAATTCTACTTGGAAAACAGGAGGAGAATAAAAAGGATTGAATGGTTTGCAAAGCCAAATGATGCAGGGAGGCCAAGGAAAAGAAAGTTTCGGATTTAGACTTAAGAGGTTACCAAGCAACCAAATAGGTTATACAACTGCTTTCAGAACAATATGTAAAACACACACCCAAGGAACTTCTATTCCCAATACCATGTTTATAACACGATGCACTGGAAACGCTAAAGGGTCAGATTCCTAAGTCTGGTTACCTCCTTTAAAAAATATGCATTTTGATATATTTTCTTATTTTTTTGTGGCTCCAGGGACTGACCCCAAGACTTCAGACATGTACTCTGCCATTGAACCACACCCCCAGACAGTAAGTGCTTACTTCTAAATGGTGAGATTTTTTTTTGTTTTTAATTCTTTTATTGCAGTCCCATCTTATCAACCAAACATTATATCTGCCCTTATAGTCCCCTCTGTTGTGAGGGCATCGCTGTCCAATCACATGAGCCCAGTCTTCATAATCCTTCTTCTAGTAACCAGATGCTAACAAGACAGCAGTATCCCACATCTCTCTGGAATTGACTTCTTGCCATAGAGTCTCCTTTTGTAAGTCCATTTCTTCATCAGACTAACGCGGAAAATTTGAAGTGCTCTGCTGCAGCTTTCTCTTCTTCAGTCAGTGGTGACAACTCCAAGTCTGATTGCTTTTGTAGTTCTTGTATCATGGTCATAGTTTTATTCAAAGTGGCACAAATGCGGCTCTTGGTCTCTTTCTGCTCAAGTGCAGCCGTTGATAAGCGTGCATGTAAAGTTTGGTATGGAGACTTTATCGCTGATAATTCCTTTAAGAGTGTAACTGGATTTTTCTTGCCTGAAGAATCAGGATGATTAATCTTGATTTCATATTCCAGCTTGTACTGAATGCAATTCAGATCAGAATCAGCTTTCTGGAACATCAGCTCCAGCTTATCAACCTCCGCCTCCATGTTGAATAGTTGACCTAAATGGTGAGATTAGGGGTGAATTTTTGAGGAGGGTTTATTGGTTGTACCCAGCTGTGCTCAGGGACTCCCCTGGCCTCATTACTTGCGGGTTGCTCCCTACAGTGCTTAGGGACTCTGGAGTGCTTGGGACAGAGCCCTGGATTCCTACATGCAAAGCATGAGACCAGCCCTTTGAGGTATATCTACAGGTGATTTTTTTTAAAGTGAGGCATCTACTTTTAATCTCATTTAGGTGGTTTTCTGACTCAGGTTCCCTTTCCTTGCTTGTTGTCAGCCGGGGTTGGTCACAGCGCCAGAGGTTGCTTTCCTGTGAACTTCTTTCTTCAAACTAGCAGTGGGGGATGGAAATATTCTAATTTCCAAATCATTATGAAGAGATAGCAGCTGATCATGGTAGAAAAATGACACAGTCCTTATAGGGCAGCCGTAGAACAGAGAATGATCGTGCACTTTGGCATCAAGTGCCCCCGGTTTTGTTTACATATGTGACATTCTAGCCAATATGGTTTCCATCATGTGATTTAACTTCTTTCTTAATTTCCTGAGCTTCTCCAGCTGCTTCTCAAGGCAGCTTGAATTTCTTGGTTCTTGATGCCCTTTTGTCCCACCCTCTCGTGATATTTTTTGTTGCACTTTTTCTGTTTTATTTATTTTTTATTATTTTTGTTTGTTTCTGGGCCACACCTGGTGGTGCTCAGGGCTTACTCCTGCCACTGTTCTCATGGATCACTCCTGGTGGGACTCTGGGGACCATATGGGGTGGCAGGGATTGTATCTTGTTCAAACACATGCAAGGCAAATGTCCTTCCCCCTGTACTATCACTCTGATCTGTCTTTTGGTTTTATTCATTTGCACTTTCTACATGTCCTACAATGACCAACATTGCTTTTGTAATTATAAAAGAATCTGAGGGGCAGAGCATTTGACTTGGTGGTTGAACATTTACTTTGTATATATGAAGCCCTGGGCAATGCATATGTATATGAATAATAGAATTTTTCTTGCTTTCTTTTTGTTTCTTTTTTTTTCAGTTTTTTGGGTCATGGCCAGCAGTGCTCAGGGATTACTCCTGGGTCTGTGCTCAGTAACCACTCCTGGTGGGCTCAGGGGACCACATGGGTTGCCTGGGGTCGAAACCATATGGCATGCATGGCAAGTGCATGGCAAGTACTGTCTCTTTGGCCCCTGAAATATGGAATTATTTTTAATTTTTTTTTAAATTTAAAAAAATTAAAAAAAATTTTATTAGTGAATCACCATGAGGTACAGCTACAAGCTTATGGACTTTTGTTTTTGCATTTCAGTCATACAGTGATCGTTTACCCATCCTTCCACCAGTGCCCATTCTCCTCCACAAATGTTCCCAGTATCCCTCCCATCACCCCATCCCCTCCCCCACTGCCCCACCCTGCCTGCTTCTGTGGCAGGGCATTCTCCCTTGTTCTTTCTCCTTTTGGGTGTTGTAGTTTGCAATAGGGGTATTGAGTGGCCACCATACTCAGTCTATAGTCTACTTTCGGCACACATCTTTCAACCCGAATGGGTCCTCCCAAGATCCTCCACTTGGAGTTCCCTTCTCTATCTCAGCTGCCTTTTCCCTCAGAATGTGAAGTGAATTTCCAAGCTGTGGGGCAGACCTCCTGGTCCTTATCTCTACTACCCTTGGGTGTTAGTTTCGCATTCTGTTACTTTATAGTCCACAGATGAGTGCAATCTTTCTATGTCTCTCTCTCTCTTTTTTTGAAATAAATAGATTTTATTTAGAGGTTTCTGAGGGAAGGAGGAAGAGATAAGTGGAAAAAAAAACAGTAGGAGTAATGCGCTCAAGAGAGAACGCGGGCTTCTCCAAGGGTGGAGGAAGCTCTACACACATCCTAGCACTGGATACGAAAGCATGAAAGTACACATCTCAAGGGGGAAGATGCGGGCGACACATGTGCTCGGGCACCACATGTGCTTGGCCACGTGGGCACAAGCAACACATGGGCTCAGGCAGCATATGCACTATCTCTCTTTTTTTGACTCATTTCACTAACATGATACTTTCCATGTTGATCCACTTATATGCAATTTTCATGACTTCATCTTTTCTAACAGCTGCATAGTATTCCATTGTGTAGATGTACCAAAGTTTCTTTAACCAGTCATCTGTTTTGGGGCACTCTGTTTTTTTCTAGATTTTGGCTATAGTAAACAGTGCTGCAATGAACATACAAATGCAGATGTCATTTCTACTATACCTTTTTGCCTCTCTGGGTTATATTCCCAGGAGTGGTATTACTGGGTCAAATGGGAGTTCAATTTCTAATTTTTTGGAATCATCCATATTGTTTTCCAAAAGGGCTGACTTCAAGAAATAAAAGAGGAGGGCCTGGAGCAATAGCACAGCGGGTAGGGCGTTTGCCTTGCACGTGGCCGACCTGGGTTCGATTCCCAGCATCCCATATGGTCTCCTGAGCACCGCCAGGAGTAATTCCTGAATGCATGAGCCAGGAGTAACCCCTGTGCATCGCCAGGTGTGACCCAAAAAGCAAAAAAAAAAAGAAATAAAAGAGGACACAAGGAAATGGAAACATATCCCCTGCTCATGGATTGGGAGAATTAACATTGTCAAAATGGCAATACTCCCCAAAACATTATACAATTTCAATGCAATCCCTATAAAGATACCCATGACATTCTTCAAAGAAATGTAGCAAACACTCCTGAAATTCATATGGAACAATAAGACCCACGAATAGCCAAAGCAACTCTGGGGAAAAGAAGATGGGAGGCATCATCTCCCTCAACCTCAAACTCTACTACAAAGCAGTAGTTATTAAAACAGCATGGTACTGGAGCAAAAGCAGAGCTGCAGATCAATGGAACAGGGTTGAATATCCCAACACACATCCTCAAACATATGATCATCTTATCTTTGATAAGGGAGCAAGAAATGTGAAGTGGAGCAAAGAAAACCTCTTGAACAAATGGTGCTGGCAAAACTGAACAGATACATGCAGAAAAATGGGCTCAGAACTCTACCTAATACCATGCACAAATGTGAGATCAAAATGGATTAAAGACCTCAACACTAGACCAGAGTCCATCAGGTACGTTGAAGACAAGTTCGGCAAAACCCTTCATGACATTGAAGCTAAAGATATCTTTAAAGGTGACACACCATTGGTCAAGCAAGTAGAAACAGAGATAAACAAATGGGACTACCTTAAACTGAGAAGCTTCTGTACTTCAAAAGATAACAGTGACCAGAATACAAAGGCTGTCTACAGAGTGGGAAAGGATATTCACCCAATACCCATCTGATAAGGGGTTGATATCAAGGATATACAAGGCACTGTTGAACTCTACAAGAAGAAAACATTCAACCCTATCAGAAAATGGGGGGTGTAAATGAACAGAAATTTTCTCAAAGAAGAAATCCAAATGGCTAAAAGATACATGAGAAAATGCTCCACATCACTAATCATCAGGGAGATGCAGATTGAAAACAACAATGAGATATAATTTCACACCACAGAGACTGGCCCACATCCAAAAGAACAAAAGCAACCGGTGTTTATGCGGTTGTGCAGAGAAAGGGACTCTCCTTCACTGCTGGTGGGAATGCCAAAAGATGGAATTCTTAAAAGAAGCAAGTTGCCAGTGACCTTGGTGAGCATAGTTTGGAGTAGTAGGAAGCAGATGTTGGACTGCAGTGGATAAGAATCGAGATCAGGGGCTGGAGCACAGAGGGTAGGACGTTTGCCTTGCACGTGGCCAACCCAGGTACGATTCCCAGCATCCCATATGATCCCCCGAGCACCACCAGGAGTAATTCCTGAGTTCATGAGCCAGGAGTAATCCCTGTGCATAGCCAGATGTGACCCCCCAAAAAAAAGAAAAGAAAAAAGAATCGAGGTCACTGGAGCTGGGAAAATGGGAGCAGGGAATGGTTGGCACTGTAGTGGCCAGGATAGTGCTTGAGAACAGAAAGAAGTACACTGATTGGGCATCAGGTCTCTACCCTTTCACTCCCATGACCCCTAGGTAATCTTAACACATCATTGAGAGGGCCGGAGAGGTAGTATAGCCTTGCATGTGGCTGACCTGGGTTCTACTCTCGGCTCCACTTATGGTCCCTTAAGTGATTCCCTGAGCACAGAGCCAGGAATAAGCCCTGAGCACTGCTGGTTGTGGCTCCAGAAAACAGTGAAAAATAGCTTAGCCTATATGTTAGCATTTGCCATGTTATATGTAAACCCAGAAATATAAAACTGTTGTTTATTCATGTACATAATCCAAGAAAGCCTAAATATTAAATTAGCATGTCATATTTTTAAGAAAAATAATGAGGGCTGGAGCTATAGCACAGCGAGTAGGGCGTTTGCCTTGCACATGGCCAACCCGGGCTCGATTTCCAGCATCCCATATGGTCCCCCAAGCACTGCCATGAGTAATTCTGAGTACATGAGGCAGAAGTAACCCCTGTGCATCCCCGGGTGTGACCCAAAAAGTAAAAGAAAAAAAAGGAAAATAACTTTGTTAAAGCATAAACATTAGAGAAAAGAGTGACATTGATTTTATTTTCATTTGCTCATCTCTGTAATGTTTGATTTAGTAAAAAAAATTAAGTTAGATTTTCATGTCTACTGCTATATGCAGTCTGTTGCAGAAAGTCATCTTGGTTGAAGTAAATAAGAAACATGTGACTTTGGGGCTGGAGCTATAGCACAGTGGGTAGGGTGTCTGCCTTGCCTTGCACGTGGCCGACCCGGGTTCGATCCCCGGCATCCCATATGTTCCCCCAAGCACCTCCAGGAGTAATTCCTGAGTGCAAAGCCAGGAGTAACCCCTGAGCATCGCTGGGTTTGACCCAAAAAGCAAAAAAAAAAAAAAAAAGAAACATGTGACTTTGCACATTTGTATGGTTGGTAAAAAGTAGAACCTTATGGATCCCCTGCAAGAAACTCAGCAATCTCCTGCAAGGGAAGGAAATATTTAAGAGAACTATATTATAAGCAGGAAGATAAAAAGACTTACAGGGATGTAAAGTTTTTAATTTTCACCGAACTGGTAAAATTTCAACACCAATAGAGAATAATAGATTGTGAATGTAGAATGGTAAAGACACCAGTAAAATTTTATTATTGACCTCAAGGACATTTATGGTGAGCAGAAAGAAAACTCCAATCTTAAAAGATCACATACAGTGTGATTCCATTTATATGGCATTTTCCAAATGATACACAATTTGACAGAGAACCAATTAGTAGCTGCCCAAGGCTAAGGTGTTTTGGGAGTATGTGAACTTGACTCTAAAGATGTAACATCATGGCTTCTTGTGGTGCTAGAGTAGGTCTGTGTCTTGATTACAGTGGTGGATACTTAAATTAACATGTGTGATAATTCACAAAGAACCAATGCATGCACACCAAGCTGCTGTGTATTTCCTGGTTCTGATAGAGTGTTTTCTTATGTCATGTGTAACAAATGAAAAACACAGGTTCAGGGCACATGGGATAGATCTCCCTTTAAAATCTTTTGCAATTTCCTCTAAGATGGATTATTTCAAAATAAAGAAGTTTCAAAAAGAGAAAAGTGCCCTCATATCTGTTTTTTTTTGGGGGGGGGAGGGATATTTTGTTCTGCTTAATTAAATATGCCTTTTATTTTTAGTTTTCATAATAATGTGAAGTTTGACTGTGCCATGGGTGTATTGAATGGCAGTTGCAATTTAAACAGGCATTTCTCTCTGAAATCTTTTACCATTTGAGTTGCCACAGTTTTGAGTTAGGTGCTATTGGTGCGAGTATTTACAGGAGAGAATGACGTGATTTCTCTCCTAAGTCCCTACACTGTAAATAGGACTACTCTGCGGGCTTCATTTTCAGTCAGAATGCTAAAAATTGTTCAAATCTCTCATTATGCCTGTCTTACCCAGTGACCTATTTTTCTGTCTTGGTTGGCTGCAGACATTTTATTTGGCTGTGTAATAGAATTCTCACTACACAAATTTAAGGAGTCTGTGTAAATCTCCTCTTTATAACCTTGACTAAGTGAACTTGGATTAACTACAAGTTTTCTCTTGTGACTATCATGTTTTCCCCTAATTAATCAAAATTTCCGGAAGCTCTATCTGTACAACTAACTAGACTAGATCTTTCTGCAGAGGTGGGAATAGAAATTACTCTGGGAATCTTGATTGTGTTACTCATTTGCATAGTGTTAATGATTTGTATGTTAATGGAATGAGGAGGCAGAAATTGCATGTCAGTATTACCTATTTCCTATTTCTACTTCTGGATCCAGGCACGGTCAACTTCTTGCTTTTGCGGACATTCTATTTCCTTCATGTTCATACTTTATGACCAGAATTGAATGATAACCACCATTTATTTTGAGTATGACTAAACTCTCTGCTTTTACACCTACCATCTCATTACTCCAAGCAGCAATTCTTTATTTGAAGTAATAATTTAGTATTTCAGCATTTCATCATGCTGGCATTATATTTAAATGCCAAGTTAAATATTAAAAACTTGATAAATTCTGTCAAATGCATTCTATATGACATGAGGCACATTAGTTTGTTACAATAGAATTATTAAGTATGGCTTAAGATAGACTTAATATCATTTCAATGCATACAATGAAGGATAATCAAGAACCATAATCAGGAAGCTTATCTGTTGGGAAAAAATAAGATGAGTAAATCTGACGTAGACTTTTTATCAGACCATTTACTTAATTTTTACTGTTCATCTTTTAAGAAATTTTTATTTCAAGTATTATTACCAATGTATGAATAAAGGTGAGGTAGATGAATGATATATATATTCCCAGGTCTGCTTCATGGTTAAAGGAGAATGAAACCAATATAGTCCATTGTGGTAAAGCAAACGCACTTGGAAATGTATTATTGTTATTATTATCATTATGACAGTGTTGAAAGGGGCTCAATTAATCAATCAAGGGTGTAGCCATCTGATAGAAAGACACGATTTGTAATAAGAGGTTTATTATTGGGTGGTAGATGTGGCAGTCAGCCCAGACAACACGCTTGGAATGGCGAACCACACATCCCACTGACAACATTTGTGGCACCGGAAGTAGTATCTATATGTGCAGATTTACTGAGCAAAAAAAGAGGAGAAAAATAAGAGCATGTGTGTGAATGGAATTATAAACCAGTAGAATTCAGAATCATGAGTCAACTTTTTAAGATGCACTGATAACTTGTAATCAACTATTGCCTCCTTACAAATGCTGACAATGCATTGTATGAAATGTATATAAATAGTAATAGTATAACCATAAAGAAATTTTTATTAATAAATTGACTCATATCTATTGGTTGGCAGTCTCCAATATGGCACCCTGCGATCTCTGTCACTTGCTATTCCCATCCTTATGTAATTCCCTCTCCTTGAGCTTGGCTTGGACTTACTGACTTGGCCCAGGATGAATCAAGCATGGCAGAAGTGAGGAAATATTGCTTCTGATGCTAAGTTATAGAAAGAGGGCCTCTTATACTGCCATGCACTCTCTTGGCCTGCTGCTCCTTATCAGTGAGGTCTGCCTGGGTCACCATAACAAAGCACCATAGACCGCAGAGCTGAAAAGTGGAGGCAGAATGTACTTTCTCACACCTTTGAAGGTGAGAAGCCCCAGGTCAAGTCCAGTTAAAGGATCTTTTCCTGTCTCCCAGGTGTCATTCTTTACTTTTTTTTATTTGGGTTTTTGGGTCACACCCGGTGATGCACAGGGGTTATTCCTGGCTCTGCACTCAGGAATTACTCCTGGCGGTGCTCAGGGGGCCATATGGGATGCTGGGAATCGAACCCGGGTCAGCTGCGTGCAAGGAAAACACACTATCCATTGTGCTATCGCTCCAGCCCCTGTCCACCTTTATTGTCTGCTCACACGACCACTTTGGGTAAGAGTGTGGAGGGTGGAGGATGTAAGGTGTTTTCTTTTTTTTTTTTTAAAGTTTTGAGCCACACTTGGAGCTGCTTAGGGCTTACTCCTGACTCTGAATTCCTGGCAGTGGCAGTGCTTGAGGGGCCAGATGGGGTCCTGTGTCCAAGCCCAGGTTGGCCACGTGCAAGGCAAGTGCCCTTGCTGTGCTTTGCTGTATTAGCTCTCCAGTCTCCAGGTTAGATCTTTTTTGGTGTGTATCTTTATCTTCCAAGGACTTGTAATAATATCAAAGCAGAGACCCACCCTAATGGTCTCTTTTCACCTTAATTACTTCCTAAGAGACCTCATCTTCAAATACAGCTACCCTGGGCTTTAATTTGCAAATACGTTATGGGGGGTGCAGAAAAGATTTAATACCTAAGGTGGGGGGAACCACCCACCATATTGTACTGCAGCCCCATGCAGAGGGGGCGCATGAGTGAGTGTAGAGTGGGTCTCTTATAGCTGCTAACAACCAGCTGAGTAATCATTGAATGTTGCTACTCCCTCCATTGAAGCTAGAGAAAAATGAGGCCTTGGTTCTCACTTTGATTGCAGCCTCATGAGCGACTGAACCAGCATCACCCAGCTAAGCTGTTTTTGAATCTTTGATCCACAGATACTAAGACATAATTGGTTATGAAGCAATGGGAAATGAGTACATATAATATTAGTTGATATCAGAGCAGTCGCAATACCTGAAGCTTCAGAAGCATCATCTATCAATAAGAGAATCTAAATATCAGTAAAGAGCGGAAAGGATAGGACACATGCAGAGGAACAAACTCTTTATAGTCTTCCTAAAGAAGATTCATATAATCTGTGGCTATCCTCTGGATACATTTAATTATTTTATCTGTCTCAAGGAATTATGTGCTTTATGAGAATATCCTGTGGGACCTTTGAATCTGCAAATGCATCCTGCATAGACTGTATGGAGATTCTTTGTTGCTGTAGGATTTCACACATGCACTTGTCATCGAGGATACTTTTTACAAGCGGTCACCACACGGTCTGCAGGGGTGAGAGGTTCGCTAGTCAGCCGGAGGTCACAGTTGGCAGATGAATCATTTCCAGTTCCGGGGCTGTGCAGCTGCCCTCCCATTTCCCAAAGACCCCGTGTAAGGATCCGTTTGCCTCAAGCCTCTTCGGACTGTGGACTGGCCCGCTTTCCATTGGCATGCTGGAGTAGTTACATTCGTAGCCAATTAGCAGGGTGGCACACACTCCCGCCAAGAAGCCCCAGTCTCTATAGACCCAGTATAGAGAGTGAAATTAGCTGAGACAAATACCTGTTAATCCCCTGTTCTTGGCCGGCATGGAGCGCCTACTGTGCAGTGCTAATAGTTCTGGGAAATCCCAATTCCCAGTGTCAAGAGTTGAACAGACTAAGTCTGTTAAATGAAGAAATTTACAGCGCATTAGCTTTGATCAAGAAATTCTAGGTGCAAGTCTCTAAAACAAATGAAGGCTGCTTGGGAATACAGGTCACCCTCTCTGGGAAGCTGTTTTTTAGGGAGTTTATCCTCACTCTTTCCCATGCCAGAGTCAGGGGCAGAAAAGTGGCAGTTTGAGTGACTGGACCTGGGGCAGTAGAAAAGAGTATTATTTGAGCCAGAGGAGAGACGTGAATGTGTATAGCAGAGTTTTGTCCACAGGAGCTTGGATATGGTTTTTTAAAATGCAAAATTTGTGACAAAAATCGCAGGAACCCTCACAGCTTCCAGTGAAGGTTCATTTATACTTATATATGTAAGCTGCGCCCTCTGCTGGGTGGATCAAGCCATGTCCCAATTCTCTCCCACACATCCAGTCTCCCCAGCGCCCCTTCCTGGGAAAAACATGTTGTATTTTCCCATCTAAATTATGTTTTCAGCTGCATTCTATCATCCCGATGCCGTCTCTGCAAAGAATGAGGCAAGCAGAATTGAATACATGACTTGTACCTACTGGCTGTCATTCAAAGATCTACCCTAGTGGTTCTCAGCGAAGGGCAAAGGATTTGCAGTTCTTGGGGGATGGATGATAAATGCTGAGATTCAGATTCCTTGGGTCAGTTTGACGTAATCCAGGTTCTTTGGGGGGGCAGCCTGTCTTTCAAGGAAATCTTTATTTCACTGTAGAAGGCAGAACAATCTTTCCTTAGCACCAGGGAATGCTTTTGTAATTCAAACATGCTTTTAATAATTATTGGTGCCGGGTTATATAAGGGAGGCTGGGATACCGTCACAGCCTCAGATAAGGCAGTGGAGAAAGGATGACTAGAATCACCGAGAAGGAGGAGGCGGACGGGCTGCTCAGTCCAGTGAAGGGAAGAAGGGATGATCTCATGCTCCAGCGCTGCTTCGCTTCAAGCCTAGAAGAAAGATGATTTACATTTTGACATGTTACTGAAAGGAAACCAAAGGAAGTTTGTGTAGCTAACAATTTGTTAAGATCTTCTTGGGAATAAAGCACTATCCAGTTTTTCTTTATTTACACCAAAAAAGAAGAATGAAGCATCCGTTCTCGGGAAGGCAGAGGAGAAAATGCTCCCTAGCACCATGGTATGAGTTAAGCTGCCTGCCATCAGGATGGTGCTATGGTTTCCATTGCTAGAAAGACATGAAAAATGTCGTCCAGGATGTCTGTGAAAAGGAGTCTACGCCCACTAATCCTTCTAGACATGGGCACACAGCACTTAACCCACTCCTCCCACGCCCTGCGCAAAGGTTGGCATTGCTTGGTGTGGTTGGCAGGACCAAGACCCATGGCAAATACCACAGGTACCTTCATAAACTGGGGTGAAGTTAGTTAGCTGAGATGTACAACTGAGCCATTTGGGTAACCTCTCCCTCTGCCAGCCAGTTTTGGATGATGAAAGCATTCCCTAATAACTGTGGGCACCGTATGCCCATTCTGTTTATCCTAATTCATAAAAATTAAATCTACAGTAAAGAAGTTTCTATTGATGTCAGGCCTTGGAAAACTCGCTTTCAGACCGAGACCAGGCATGGGGGATATTAAGCTCTTACAACAATGGAGTCCAGCTATTCTTATTTACCGAGAGTGAAGGATCAGGCCCAACGCTGTTATTCTACAATAGAATATTATGGCGATTGCATGGGGACACTCTGCAGACATGTTTAATCTGCAATTTGTATGCAGTGTAACATTGCAGAAACCTTTTAGCTGTGCTAAGCCCCAAATAATGAAAAGTCAAGCATTTATTTTGCTTGCTGTTTTGATCTTGGAGATTGTATTTTCATAATGTTTCCTATATGAGGAATGTAGTCAAGTTAACAACTGTTTGATAATCCAATTTTTAGAATTTGAGAATTGTCATTCCTACACCAAAGTGATAAACAATTTACCAGATTATTGGTTCAAAACACTGGTATTGGAGGCAAAGGCACCCAGATTTGACCTTAACAGATGTGTCATCTTTGATAAGTTATCTCACATCTCTGGGTCTTAGTTTTCTTTAATTATAAATTTGGAATAGCTATAATCCCCATTTATCGGGTAAGGATTTGGTTAGGTGATTCAGAAACAGTTAACCCAATTTGTGATCTATTCTAAAAACATAATCTGTGTAATTGGCACCTCAAATGGACAAGTTCCTTGTGGTGAAATCAGAAAACTTCAGTATATATATTTTTGGTCTCCCATCGTGTATTTTTCATTATGTGGGAAATGTTTTTTTTTTTCAGCCAGTGTTAAACATTTTGGACAAGTCTTAGAATTTCTTGGCTCTGTGTAGGAAAGATAGTCAGGTCTAAGGGGACTTTAATTTACACACCAATGTCAGTTGAGTTAAACTTGTCCCGTTCTTCATAGCCCAAGTATGAATGAAAGTGAACTTTCTCTTTGTTTCCCACTATCTTTCCCAAGCTTTCTGTCGAGTGGGACCATTGTCACTGGGCCCGCTCAGAGTTATTTTGCCATCTCTGGTCAAATGTTTGCAGATGGCTCTTTTCAAGCACTTCTGTGAGTCTGTTGGGTGGGCCACCCTTGATTTGGGCCACTCGCCTTTCACCAGCTGCCCTCCTCTCATCTCTTCTCACCCTTTGCCCTGGTGATACACGCATGCCTTGAGTACTGGCAGTTCTGCACCCTGGCAGGAGGCTTTCTTGTGTAGGATGAACATTTGGTGCCCAGGATTTAACCACAGTTGACCTGTCAGTGGAGGGAAGTGGAGTTACTTCCTACTGCCTTTGAGTTTGATGTGTCCACTGACTCTGATTGTCTAAAGGGTGAGGCATCCACCACAGTTCACCGCAAGCCATCTTCTGTGGAATGCATAAGAAACTTTCCAAGTGGTGCTTGTGGAGCTTGGAGGTCAAAAGTGGTGCCTGCACCCTATCCCCTTTCCATGGTGGGCTCAACGGTGAGATTCATAATAGCTCCGTCTTCCGAAGTATCTCCTTTCCTTTTTGTTGCCTCGCTGTTCTGGTGATGACTGAGGGATGGGGAGGTGTCACACACACTAGCTTGAAGTGCTGGAACACTTCAATTGTGATGCTCACCCACACATGCTTGTGGTGTGCTGGAGATCTGCCATGTGGATGATCCCGAGTGGCAGCGTAGCTACTGGGATCACATTTGGGATATGGGTCTGGACATGAGGCTCAGTGGTAGAACACTTGCCTTGCATGGGGAAGACCCTGGGTTCCATCCCTGGCATGCCAACAACAACAACAACAAAGAAAACAAGGAAAAAGAAATTCATACTTGGCCTGTGGGATTGTGCTGGGATTGAACTTGAGGCCTCATGCTTGCAAGATATGCAACTCTACCACTGAGCCACCTCCCAGGTTCTCCAGAAATTCTTTTAACATCAGTACTTTTTATTACAGGGGCTGGAGTGATAGCACAGTGGTTGGGCTTTCGCCTTTCATGCGGCTGACCCGAGTTCGATTCCTCTGCCCCTCTCGGAGAGCCCGGCAAGCTACCGAGAGTATCGAGCCTGCGTGGCAGAGCCTGGCAAGTTACCCGTGTGTATTGGATATGCCAAAAACAGTAACAATAAGTCTCTCAATGAGAGACGTTACTGGTGCCCGCTTGAACAAATCAATGAGCAATGGGATAACAGTGACAGTGACTTTTTATTATATGCTTGGTATAGATGAAGTATGCAATTGGCACTTATTTTCCTATTGTGATATTTCTTTCTGATAGTCTTATAAGACTATATTGGTACCTGATATTCTAGTGCTTCAGTTAAAACTCCTAGTTGCACAGACTTCAAAACCAAACCAAACCATGCCAAACCACCCCCAACTAAACATTCTATTATAGCTACGGTTATCTATACAAAAGACATTTAAGGCAGTTTAGAGTTTTCTCTATTCCAGACCCCAGTGTATTAAAGCACCATATGCTTAAAGGTGAAACAATCTTTTTCTGTGAAACTTACTCATCTTGTTAATGTTCCCAAATGTTCTTGCTTGGCCAGTTATTAGCCACAGGGAAAAGATATGGAAATGTTTTGATTTACTAAATTTTCAAAGTGCTTTTTAAAGGAATTTTATATTTGAGTGTTTTAGAAATACACATGCAAAGATTTAAGTCCACAGGATGTTCAATGCTATGTTATTTATAGTAATGAGAAATGATAGCAATGTAAATGTAAATCTAAGTTAGGGTATTTGACTAAGTTAAAGAATTGCAGGGGTCTGAGACATAATACAGTGGGTAGGGTGCTTACCTTGCATGCAGCCAACCGGGCTTTGATTCCCCATGCCTCATCACTTGCCAGGAGTGATCCCTGAGTGCAGAGCCAGGAGTAAGCCTTGAGTACCACTGTGTATGCCCAAAAACTAACAAAAGAATATTATGTATTAATAAAGTAATACTGGTGAATAGTTAATGACCAGAGAAATTCATTGTTTATAATTTTATAATTGAAAAATAAAATAGTCTTATTCTGGTAAAAATATGCACATTGGTTCATAGATGAAAAGACCATTTATATAGCCACCAAAATGTAAATGGTGGTGCTATTTCAATTTTTTTGTGTGTATATTTTGCTTTTCTGTGTGTAAATATGTTTAAAAGTATTTTTGAACTTTTAAACTAAAAAGTTTTAAAAATGTGCATGTACCTGACAGTAATGAGATAGTAGGTAATTTTTGTGTCTTTCTAAGTATTTCTAAATCTCTTCAAATAAGTACATTTTCATAACAATAAAAGATAACTATTATTTTAAAATAATTCTTGGATACTCCTTGAGCTGATACAGGATCTTCAGACTGTAAGGGAATGGTGAATTAAGAAGTGTCATTCTGCATTGCGAGCAACACAATAGTAGGTGGAGACTTCAACACCACCTTATCACCTCTGGATAGATCAAGAAGATTAAAACTCAGCAAGGAAATACTGGCTTTGAAGGAAGAAATAGAAAAGAGAGGGCTAATAGATCTATACAGGACTTTACACCCCCCCCCCAAAAAAAAAGAATACACGTTCTTTTCCAGGGCACATGGAACATTTTCCAGAGTAGACCATGTGCTGGGCCACAAAACATACCCCAACAGAATCAGGAAGATAGACATTGTATCAACTATCTTTTCAGACCATTTGGGGATAAAGGGACTCTCTTTCACTGCTGGTGGGAATGCCGACTGGTTCAGCCCTTTTGGAAAACAGTAAAGAAGCTTCTCCAAAAATTAGAACTTGAGCTCCCACTTGATCCAGCAATACGGGAATATATACCGGAGAGGCAAAAAAAGTATAGTAGAAATGACATCTGCATGTTCATTGCAGCACTGTTTACAATAGCCAGAATCTGGAAAAAACCCAAGTGCCAGAGAACAGATGACTGGTTAAAGAAACTTTGGTACACCTACACAATGGAATACTATGCAGCTGTTAGAAAAGATGAAGTCATGAAATTTGCATATAAGTGGATCAACATGGAAAGTATCACGTTAAGTGAAATGAGTCAGAAAGAGAGGGACATAGTAAGATTGCACTCATCTGTAGAATATAAAGTAACAGAATAGGAGACTAACACCAAGAATAGTAGAGATAAGTACCAGGAGGTTAGCTCCGCGGTTTGGAAGCTGGCCTCACATGCTGGGAGAGAGGACAGCTTAGATAGAGAAGGGAACACCAGGTAAGGGTGTTCTGAGGACCCGCTCAGGATGGGAGATATGTGCTGAACGTAGACTATAGACCAAACATGATAGCCACTCAATACCTCTGTTGCAGACTACAACACCCAAAAGGAGAGAGAGAACACAAGGGAATGCCCACCACAGAGGTGGGGTGGGGCAGGAGGTCGAAGAATAGGGTGGGGATGGTGGAAGGGATACTGGGATTATTGGTGGTGGAAAATGGGCACTGATGGAGGGATGGGTACTCGATCATTGTGTGACTGGAACGCAAGCATGAAAGTTTATAACGCTGTAATTGTACCTCACTGTGATCCACTAATAATCACTGTCACTGTCATCCCATTGCTCATCGATTTTCTCGAGTGGGCACCAGCAACGTCTCCATTGTGAGACCACTAATAATAATAAAAAATAAAAATTAAAAAAAATTAAAAAAAGAAGTGTCATTCTGGGGTGGAGAGATAGTACAGCAGGTATGGCACTTGCTGTGCATGCTGTTGACCCAGGTTCAATCCGCAGCATCTCACATTGTTTCTGAGCACTGCCAGGAGTAACAATTCCTGAGCCCAGAGTGCAGAGCCAGGAGTAATCCTTGAGCATTTCTGGGTGTGGCCCCAAAACAAAACAAAATATATAGAGGCTGGAGAGAACGTATAGGGGTTGGGTCAAGCCCTTACCTTGTGTGTGGCTGCCCTGGATTCAATCCCCGGGACCCTGTATGGATCCCGAAGGAACACCATGACTGATGCTTGAGCAGAGAGCCAGGAGTAGGTTCTGAGCACCACCAGGTGTGCACAACCCCCAACCCCCAAGAATAAAAGAGAGAAATGTCATCCCAAAGCAGAGGTTTTTTTTTTTTTAATTTATTTATTTTTAATTAGAGAATCACCGTGAGGGTACAGTTACAGATTTATACACTTTTGTGCTTATACTTCCCTCATACAAAGTTTGGGAACCCATCCCTTCACCAGTGCCTATTCTCCACCACCCGTAAACCCAGTGTCCCTCCCACCCTCCCCAATCCCATCTCCCCCCCACCCCACCCTGCCACTGTGGCAAGGCATTCCCTTCTGTTTTCTCTCTCTAATTAGCTGTTGTGGTTTGCAATAAAGGTGTTGAGTGGCCGCTGTGCTCAGTCTCTAGCCCTCATTCAGCCCGCAACTCCCTTCCCCCACATGGCCTTCGACTACAATGTAGTCCAAAGCAGAGGTTTTGCCGTGGGTCTGTGGGTGATGTTCAACCCTGAAGGGGCAGACTCAGGTGGTTTAGCACCTTGAAGTACAGTCTTCTTAATACTGCTACTATTGGGCACCACATTATGAAGCTCGTTGTATTTCTAGAACCATGTAGCAAATAGAAGCTACTCTAAGCCTATGTAGTAGTCCATGAGTCAATTCCTGAGCAGTGACATTTTTTTCCTTAAGTGAAGCAAAGTCTAAGGGAAAGCATATATATTATAATAAATAACATAATCTAATGCAATTATAATAGCACTGTAGCACTGTCATCCCATTGTCATCGATTTGCTCAAGTGGGCACCAGAAACGTCTCCATTGTGAGACTTGTTACTGTTTTTGGCATATTGAATACGCCACGGGTAGCTTGCCAGGCTTTGCCGTGCAGGTGGGATACTCTCGGGAACAATAGCAATTATAATATATAATATGTAATTATTATACATTGAAATATAAATATATAATGTAATATAGTGATATAATATATAGTATATAAAATGTATACCATAGTAATATATAACATATATATATATAATTTTGAAATCAAATAGAAAAGCCAGTTCTTCAGTCCTTGCTCAAGCTTGCTTCTCTAGCTGATGGAAACCCAAGACAGTGCAATTCTTTGCTGGCTGCCTCCAATATCTAGTAGAGGTGGGAGGGAAGAAAGTGAGAGACTGGGAGTCTCTCACCTGGGAGAGGGAGTCTGGTTTTGAGGTCTGGTGCATTCGCTACCCATTGTTCAAGAGGTGCTCAGCCCCAGAGAGGGAGAGGAAGCCTTTTGGTGGTAGCAAAGGGAACTTTAGGACAGACTTAAGATGTAGGGATTTATGGAATGGGGCTGGGGGCTTTGAAGGATTTTAATCTGGGGAAGGATGCATTCATATTTGCATCATTCTGAAGTTGAGTTTAAAAGATAAAAGTACGGAGGAAGGTGAGACAGTACAGCGGGTAGGGTGTTTGTCTTGCACACGGCCAACTCGGGTTCCTTCCTCAGCACCCATATGGTTCCTGAGCGCACCAGGAGTAAGTCCTGAACACTGCCGGGTATAGCTCAAAAACAGGGACAAAAAGAAGGTAAACTAGGGTACTATGATAAATCCTGTCCTGCATTGGATGGTGGATAGCAATGGAGAGCAAGGTGCAGAGGTTGCTGATCCCTAGAAGATGATGTTGACAAGACGTGTTGATAGCGTGTTGGGGCCAAACAGGGACGATGGACATGGAAAGGCTTCCTGGTGAATTATGGGAAACGTGTAGCACATGAACTGGGGTCATTGTAACTCAGGGTATGAATTTCATTCAGTTCTTTGCAAATATGGACTTTGCCATTTCATATGCACCGGGTAAGTATTTGTTGACTCTGAATGAATTTCAGTCTAATGAAGGAGTGTCACTAGGCTGTTCATATATAAATATGTTGCACAGCATAATTGTAAGTTAGCTGTAAAACCGAAAAGGCTATTTTTGAAACCAGTTTCCTTTTTAGCACAGTGGGTTTTGTGCCCTTCTCTAGCTGGTCAATGTAGGAGGGTCCCTATGAGTGGGAGTAGTGATCCCAGTGGGTGGATGACAGGAAAACAGTAAAAAGGAGTGTGTTGAGGTGACTGCTTTCTTGGCTCACATTTAGTTTTGTCCCACTGCAGTCCCATTCTGCCAGCAGTATGGCTGTGAAAATGTCATCGTCTCGCTAAAAGTGGCTTTGTGTGTGTGTGTGTGTGTGTGTGTGTGTGTGTGTGTCCATATGGGGGGGCAGTGGAAGAGACAAAAAGAAGAATTTCTAGAATTCCGTTTTGACCACATAAATGAAGACTTGTCTATACACCCTGAAATCTTGACTGCTTTCTTCTGACTTTCATGAGGATTAGGGTTTGCAAGGTAGATGAGTGGGTGGTTTGGATCTATATGGAATAGCTTTAAGTGAGAAACTGTTCAAGTGGTTTGTCACAGGCACTGGATATCTATGTTGGAGTGAGAATAATCTAGTTTGATTATATACGTTTATCAGGCTTACCAGGTAACTGTCACATTATGTGAATGATGACCTTTCCTATATATGCACAGCATATATGGGTTAGCCTGAAGGAATCGACTATTAAACAAATAATGGTGGATTAGCTTAGAGCAGCAGGAGAAAAATAATGAGTCCAGTGTTTTGAGGATGACTACTTTTTATAGGGAGCTACAAAGATATGTGGGGCTCAATTAAAATATTAAATCAACTTTAAATCCTTTTATTGAATATAAGAGGAAATAAATTGACAGGGTGGCTCATTTTTTGAACAAAGCCTGGCCCATGATGATATTATTTTGATGTCTCTGAAATTATCATAATAGCAAAGTCCAACAATAAATAGAAAAATGAATGGCAGTGAGAATCCAACAGAGACCATTTCTCTAAGAATAGGAGTCAGAATAGGCACCATTGTATTCACAGTATCATTAAAATATGAATAAACAGCAGAAACTTTTTATTATACTGCAAAAGAACCTCCTACAGGGCACTGAAAATTGAGTGGTGTGTGTTTAATAAATTAAAATCAACAAGAAATGGCTATTTACCAGGATGCAGGAAGAACTCAGAAATAAATGGGGCTTTAGCCAGGAACATAATGAAACTGATCTGCTGTTCGGTGGAGTTTTAAAGGTTTAAAATTTTAATTATATGGTCAGAGTTGGGGGCGAGAGGGGGGAGAAGAAATGGTGAGAGATATGAGTTTAGCTGCTGCTGAGCTGTGAAGGCCATTCAGCAAGTTGTTTTAGCAAGTGAAGGCAATCTATTCTGGAAGTTTAAGAAGGGGACAAGAAAGATGCATCAGTTAGCTTTGGCTGTATGACACACACTGCTCCCCCAAATTAGTGGTTCAAGCAAGACCTTTGGGTACTTATCTGTGGGTCAGCTGGGATGGCCAGATCCTCTGTGGCTCGATGAGATAAGCAGGCACCTCAGATGGAATGGCTGAAGTCCTTTCCCATCTGGCCTTTCATCTGCCACTAGGTTCTTCCTGTCTTATTCTCATGATTAAGGAGGATTTCCAGCAGGAAGCAAGGGCAAGCAGCAATCCAGTGAGTGAGTGTTTTCGAAGCCCTTGCTTCTGTCCTGTTCGTTAATGTCCCATTGGCCTACTGGCCTGTTTGTTAATTGTCCCATTGGTCATGTAGATAAGTCAGATTAATGGCTTGGAGAAATAACTTCTACCACTTGATGAGAGGAGTTAGACAGATTGTGATCATTTTTTCCTGATTTGTCATAACTAAATTTAAAATTATGGAGATGGGACTGGATCATGCAAACTGTTGGGAAGAAGTAGATAACTATTGCAATAATGTCAAAGAATGGCATTAATGGATAGAGGCAGTAACAACAGAGAGTGATTATCTGGATGTATATCTGAAATAGACAGGATTAACAGACTTTGGTGGTTATGGCTCTGTACATATGGAGGTGGGTGGGAGTATATCAATATTAAGAATGTATTCATGTTTTTGGCTTGAGCTTCTCTGTGAAATTTGTGTCATAGTAGTTCTGTCTGCTTCTTCATTGGTTCATATATATATTTTAACTAGTCGCTCTCTTGTGACCTTACAGCTAAATGTGAAAAAAGAGAGCTAGCAATACAGCTATTGGTAGGTAGAGAAGATGGAGACAGCTTTCTTCTCTTCAGACACACATGGTGATTTTGTAGTCATTAATAAAATGACCATTGGCTCAGTCATATATGTGTGTGACTGTAACACATATGTATAGGGTGGCATACTTTTGTTTTGTCCAATATATTGGGCTAAATTCTTTCTTTTGGGGGAAGGGTCACACCCAATGATGTTCACTGGACCTTATGGGATGTGGGAATCAAATGTGGGTAGGCCATGTGCAAGGCAAGTGCCCTACATACTGTAGTATTGCTCCGGCCTCTGGGTTAAATTCTTAGGGCAGTTTGAAGAGACATAAACTTCTTACATGATTCTATTTGGGAATAGCCAAGTTTACAGTGCTTTGAGAAAGGTTTGCCACAATTCACTGTTGTGGGTAAGTGTTGAATCAATGAGAATGGTAGTAAGGTCTTCAGTTGTCCTAAATAGGAAGCAGGAATCAGAATTTAAGCTGTTTGGATAGGAGTCAATGTGTAGAATATATATTCTGGAAGGCGATTCAATTTTAAGTCAGTTTCTTAGAAAAAGTTGATATGTTTGGACTGAATTACTTTTACAACTGAATTATAAAAAATAGACCACAATAGGTTTCTTTCTATGCAGAATGCTTTCTTGCTATCTCTTCTGCTTTCAACAAAACTCCTGTATAAACATTTATTTAATAGCCTCATTTTTCCTTATAATACTATTTTTGGGCAAATTTATGCAGAATGCTATGGAGGGCTGAAGTAACTACCTTGGCAATCCAGTGTTCTACAATTTAGGTTAAAATATATGTAAGATTTTGTATAAAATATCCAGATAACTGACATATCTTTATATTATACCCATATATACATTCATATATACACATTTGTAACTTTTTTCTAGATAAGGTTAGCACTGGGTCAAAAATTACTAGCAGAAATTATGCAAGCAGAGATGTGGAATGTGAGATGTGCTTGGACTTGTCTTCATGCATTTTTACCATTATTAGAAGAATGTGCCCAGATAACCTATTGATCTAAAGGGGAAGAGAGATACTTGTTGAACCAACAGATCTAGACCCAGCCAACAGCTTGAAACCCAGCCCAGCGCAAATCAGCAGAGGTACCCTAACACAGATGGGTGAGTGAAAATGATTGATCTTTCCATGTGGTCTATTATGCAGCAATAATGAATGGATGAAGACCCTAAGTAGTCTCAATCCAATAATCTGTGCTATCAATGCATCAAGTTTAGAATTATTCCTAAATTGGCATTTCTCCAACAATGAATTCAGAAAGAGCCAGTCCTCTTGATCAATTAACTGTGTGACAGTACATAATAGTACTATTATAGAAGTATTCTTCTTAGAAGTTATAATAGACAAATTATGTCTTCACATCTCTTTTTCTTACTTGTTCTAAAAATTAAAAATACAGCTATTTGGTTTGGTTTGATGTGCAGTTCATGAAGCTTTTATGTGCATTTCTTGGTCCTCAGTGTCCAGATATGGTTCACCTATGAGCTGTGAAACATACCTGCCACTCTGAAGCAATATCTGAGATGGAGAAGTGAACACATTTTGAATGACACAAATGGTTTCCATCCAGAGAGAAGTAATGACAGGGAAGGAAATGGAAAACTCAATACTTACAATAAAAATAACTAACAACGTGAAGAGGTTTGTTCTGCACTGGTGGGCCAGAGATATAAAATTGAGCTAGAGATATGGACAATAGCTACCTGAGCACTGACAGATTTGGTTTTTCACCTTTTAAGATGTTTATCGTATGCATTTAAAACAGGACTGAGAAAAGTGGGAAACAGGTCAAGGTCTTGGTTTAAGTTCCCCTACATTCAATCCCTGAAGCTTTAGGGCATAAAATGACATAGGAGAATCTGTAGTTTAGAAACACAGAGTGATTGTTTAACTTCCCCCTTTGTACTGTACACTTATTCCATTCCATATGCGATTTTCTCAAGTATTTATGTATTTTTTGAGAGTTTAGAATTTTGTTGGGTATGTGGCTTTTGAAAATGTACTATCAATCAAAAAGTGAACAAGTGGTCAAGTACCTGTATCAGGGAGTGTTATTTGGATCTGTTTTTCTAATGACATCCTGTTGCTTCAGGGACCCTGGCCTACCATATTTGCAGAACATCCTGTAATAAGTAGCACCTTAGCATTATTGGCCAGGTTCTTCTTGGTGGAGAAGGGAAGCAAGCGTGTGTTGATCTACATGGTAGTAAGATGTATTCTGACAACTGACCGTGCAGTTGTGCTTTAATTACTTCCTGATGATGTAAACTTAGCTGCTGCCCATATCTTCTTTTTGTCTCTAAGTAGGAATGCTAATTAAAGTACCTTATTTCACAAGTTAGTTGTGAAGATTTAATTAGATAATAACTGGGATGTAATTAGTATAGTGCCTGACATATGGTAGATTTTCAGTAAATATTATCTTAAAATTGTTATACACATATATTTTAGAATCCGGTAATAAAGAAGCAATCCAGTCCCCCGATTTAATAAAGTATTAAGGTTGGGGGGAGTGACCGGAGAGATAGTACAGTGGGTAGGGCACTTGCCTTGCGCACTGCTGACCCTAGTTCATTCTCTGGCACCCTGTATGGTCCCCTGAGAACCACTAGAAGTAACCTCTAAGCACAAAGCCAGAAATAAGCCCTTAGAGCTGCTTGATGTGACTCCAACCAACAAAGTAAATAAGTAAATGAGGACAAAGGTTTAGCGTTCTATAAAGAAGGTTTCTCCAAATAAACACAGGAAAAGAAGCACAATGTGGAATATTAAATAATGCAGCTACTTTGGAAAGCAAGTTGACAGTTCTGAAAAGATTAAATGCAGAAAACATCCGATTTGGAAATTTCACTCTTACACATATGTGCACAAGAAATAAAAAAATACATTCACACAATAACTTGCACATGTAATGTCATAGAAACATTACTCATAATAGCCCAATGTGAAAACATTCCGTATGTCCATCAACTAATGAATAAAAATGGCTATGTCTGTACAATAGAATATTATTCAGCGCTAAGAAGAAATATGTTGTGATATGTGTGACAACATGAGTGAACCTCAAAACATCCCCCGTGAAGAAAGGCAGTCATAAATAGTACATATTATATAATTTCATTATGTGAAATATCTAAGATCACACCAAATGTAGACAAAAATAGATGCATGTCTGTCGTTGGTGGGTAAAGGATAGTGCTGGAGGGGTATGATTTCTTTTTAAAATTTTAATATTTTTTATGGTAGTGCAACATTATTATTTTATTATATATTACATCATTATTATAGCAGCGCTGCCATGCCATCTACCGTCATAGTGCCTAGTTCCCTCCACCATTATCCCAGGTCCCCTCCACTGCCCCCCACTACTCCCCAGGAGTTACTCTGAGTGAGTTTTGTCTCAGGGGCATAAAACTTTTTCTAAAGTTAACCTGTGGTAGTAGTTACATTAACCTGCAGATATATTAAACTCATTCATTAGGATGAATGAATTATATAGTAAATGGGCTATATCTCAATAAAGCTCTTTAAAATTATAATGGTTATTACTTTATAATATTATAAATGTTATAACAACCAGAGTGATCAGCATTTAGTTTATAAGACTTCTAAATTTATAGAAATCTTTAATATCTTTGGATGGCTCCTATAGCTGCTACTTGTGCTGTACATCTAAGAGTTTGCAAAACAGCCTGAAATATAAGTTGAAGTGGCTGAGAAATTAAATTATAAAGCATTGTGCCGAGTTCTCTACCTGACTATAATCTCAGTGTCTGGTTGTTAAAAGAAAGGATGGAGACCAGACATGGAGGAGGGCGGAATTCATAGTCCACACATGACTCGTGGCTTTGCTTCTGAGTCCCTGGCCAGAGAATTCCTTCTCACGTGCATATTGGCTTTGAGGGGATTTTTTTTGATAGGAAACCACAGCTAGGAAGTAATTCTCTTCTTCATCTTGGTTAGAAGGTCTGCTGCCTTTGTCTCTTTGCTGGGTGAGCTCATTATTCCTGTTTTTGTAAAATAATGGTTTTCTTTCAGCCAGCTTGTGGCATAACTGGGTTGCATGTTCAAGATTATGCCAGGTACTTTGTATCTTTCTCTCTCTCATACATATATACCAATATACATCATTTTATACTGAACTATTTGAAGCATTGTTGTCGACATTATGTTTTTTTTATCTCAATCTAAGAATTAAATATTTATCTACATGAGCACAGTATAACTATGGTCCCCCAGAAATGAAAACTTCATTAATCACTGTTTTTTAGTATGCATGTCATATTCAATTTTTCCCAGGGATAGATCAGGAATATTTTATTTTTATTTTGATGGCCTTTCTAGAATCTCTGCATCTTATTTAGATGGGCTGTCTTTGTGATTATCATGTATATTTTTATTTGTTATTATCCACTTGCTTTCACTTTGTTGGGCTATAACTTCACAGATTCGTTCAGAGTTGAAATTCAGCACAGAGTCCAGTACCACCCCCTCCTGTTATCAGAGTCACCTTGTGTGTTTACCATAGTAAATGTTCATTAAATGTTCTAGGAACTGGGTGATTGCCAGACAGAGGCCATGATACATAGGTAAGTGTTGGTATTTCTGGCTGTCTACTTTCAAAGTTTACTGGGAGTTGTCATTTATTGCCTTTTTCTCCTTTTTGGTTATGGCATTCCCTACTATAATACACCTCCCTTCATCCAATCTTTGGTGTTTTTGTTTTGTTTTGGGACCACATGGAATGCTGGGCATTGAACTCAGGTTGGCTGCGTGCAAGGCAAACACCCTACCTCTTGTACTATCGCTCTGGCTCCTCATCGGTACAGTTTTGACAGCTTGTGAAATAATTGGAATGGGAAGGGAATAAAAGTGATGATGAAAGTGCAAGATAGTGAGATATTAGTTTCACTCAGAGGTGATTGGTACCTATAAGCTGATGTGAGCCCTTTTGGTGACAAAACCAAAATGCTACCAATATTTTTAAGCCGCCAAGGTTGCAGTTTTTAACATTGTCCCATATTTACTTTTTCTATGATATATGACACCACATTGGTTACTGGAACAGGTGAACTTTGAAGTAAAAGATCCCAAAGCCTTTAAATTTTAATTCTGGTTAGCAGAAAGATTTGCTTGCTGTGGGTAATTAGGGTGGTCATCAGTTGATCTTCTGTCTTGTTAGGAAAATTTAAGGGCTGTGCCATTTAAAGAACTTGCCAAGTTTACTTGATCCATGGGCCTAAGTTATGTTGTTTAAACTATGCTTTAAGGACAAAGGTGATGAGTTCAAGACAAAGAGAAATTTTCTCAGCACACATTTGGGAGTATGTAAATTTTATGTAACTTTCTTTGTCAGGTACTCAAGAATAAGGTTAAGGAAATAAATGACTTTAATTTCAGAAGCTTTGTGATAATTTAGTTCAGATCAGCAAAAACTTGACTCCATTGTTCTCAAAATGTTGACTGATGCTGGAAATAAAATAAGACCTATTTACTTACTTCAATGTTTGTATATAGAGGCAAAAATCATGCTGAACACAATTTATTCATCTTAATCAAGTGGTTATGATGCGGTAGAGATTTGTTTTTCTGTTTATAGATGGTGAACCTGAAGTGTGTGGATTGCTAAGTAGATACTCAAAAATAAGAACTGAGAAGACTTTGAACTGTAGAGAAACCACATTCTTATTAGCATTTTCATGGCTTTTTCAAACATCAAAGCAAACATAATATAAAGCAAACATTTCTGGACTCAAGGCATCTGTAATAAAGTCTCTGTTGAGTTATGTTCAATTTTCATTTTTTAAATCCTGATGCTATTGCTTTAAAAATGTGAGTTTCCCCCTTTATTTTCCTCGAAGTTACTTCTATACAGGTGCCTGAAAATCTAAGAGGTAAGAGTCATTTGGTCTCAAGAAGGATATTAAGGGGCTGGAGCAATAGCACAGCGGGTAGGGCACTTGCCTTGCACACAGCCGACCCAGGCTGACCCAGGTTCAATTCCCAGCATCCCATATGGTCCCCTGAGCACCGCCAAGAGTAATTCCTGAGTGCAGAGCCAGGAGTAACCCCTTGTGCATCGCCAGGTGTGACCCAAAAAGCAAAAAAAAAAAAAAAGAAGGATATTAAGCTGCCATAAATCTCTCAGTAGAGGAATGTTGTGATGTGCAGGTGAAATAGTGAAAACAATACCCCTCTGTTTTCCTCATCCTTCTCTTTTGAGCCTTCTCCTTGCCCTGTAATCTAGCTCAGAAACACCCCTATGCAGCTTACCAGGTCGGGTCTGGCGCAGTTCTCTCAGCCTTTGGAAGATTTCTTGGCTTTGTTGATCCATTCAGCTCTTCTTGCCCAGCCTTAGAGCCTAGCTTTCTGATTGGTCATATAATATATGAATATGTTTTTTTTCATTGGTATCATTAGCTGATTTTGTATACCGTGCTATCTTTCAAGAAAATTAGAAATCATTTAATAACAGATTTAAGAAATTTTATTAATTTACAAGTTATTCATAGTTAAACTTTAGAAATACAATGTTTCATCACTGATCCCAACACCTAGTTTCAACTTCCCTCCACCAGTGTTCCCAGATTCCCTCCCATATCCTCTCCTCCCCCAGCCAGCTCTCCTGACAGGTACCTTTCTAAGTTCAGTTGTTAAGATTTGAGTCTCGGGGGCTGGAGCAATAGCACAGCGGGTAGGGCGTTTGCCTTGCACGCGGCCAACCCGGGTTCGATTCCCAGCATCCCATATGGTCCCCTGAGTACCGCCAGGAGTGATTCCTGAGTGCAGAGCCAGGAGTAACCTCTGTGCAGAGCCAGGTGTGACCTAAAAAGCAAAAAAAAAAAAAAAGATTTGAGTTTTTAGTGTTGTTGACTCTGTGGTTTGGATATTTGGCTCGGTCATTTCTTTTTTTTTTTCTTTTCTTTTATTTTTTTTTTTTGCTTTTTGGGTCACACCCGGGAATGCACAGGGTTACTCCTGGCTCATGCACTCAGGAATTACTTCTGGCAGTGCTTGGGGGACCACATGGGATCCTGGGAATCGAACCTGGGTATGCCGTGTGCAAGGCAAATGCCCTACCCGCTGTGCTAACACTCCAGCCCCAGGCTCTGTCATTTCTTTTATTTTTTTTGCTTTTTTTTTGGGGGGGGTTACACCAAGCATTGCTCAGGGGTTACTCCTGGCTCTGTGCTCAGGAATTACTCCTGGCAGTGCGTGGGGGACCATTTGGGATGCCAGGGATCGAACCCAGGTCGGCTGTGCACAAGGCAAACGCCCCACCCCCTGTGCTATCACTATGTCCCCAGGCTCTGTAATTTTTTAACACTACTCTTGTCCGTTAATCCCCAACCTGGCCCCCTCATTATGTCTCATCTGTCTCTACCCCGCTTCCCCTTCTCCCCCCTATACTCTGGGCCTAGGTTGATCTGGGCATTCCCTTTTGAAAACATTGCATTCCCTCATTCAGTTATTCTAAATACCACATTAAGCAATATCATCCTGTGTTTATACTTCTGACTTATTTCATTTAACATGATGTTTTCCAGTTCCATCCATGTTGCCGCAAATTGCATGATTCCATCATTCTTTACAGCTGTGCAGAATTCCACTTAACAGTGGACTTTAAGAAAACGTATGCAGGATAAGTAGAGAGAGAGTAATAGGAAAATTGTCTGCCATAGAGTCAGGGGGAGGGGTGGGATGGGATGCGGGAGGGATACTGGGGACATTGGTGGTGGAAAGTGTACAATGCTGGAGGGATGGGTGTTTGGTCATTGTATGACTGAAACTCAAACATGAAAGTTCTGTAATTATAGCTAATGGTAATTCAATAAAAAGATAAAGAAAAAAAACGTGTGCAGGAATAGAAATACTGTGATTAATAGTTATCCATACACAGAAAATATTGTTTAAGATAAAGCCTGCCCTGCCCTATCCCTTAGGTTATTTAGAAGGAAATCCACCAGACATATAATTTTATATTACAAGCATTTGTGATATATTTCTAAAACATAAGGCTTGAAACACATCATATCATTATCTTACTAAAATTTAACAATTATTCCCTTTTTTTTTTTTTGCTTTTTGGGTCACACCTGTCGATGCACAGGGGTTACTCCTGGCTCTTCACTCAAGAATCACCCCTGGCGGTACTCAGGGGACCATATGTGATGCTGGAAATCGAATCGAATCCGGGTTGGCCGTGTGCAAGGCAAACGCCCTACCCGATTTTCTTGTTTCTTGTTTCTTGTGGTCACGCTTGGGGATTCTCAGGGTTTTCTTATGGGTCTTTGCTCTGGGGTCAACAGTGCTGGTGCTCAGAGAACCATATTTAGTTCTGGGGTTCAAACCAGTATTAGCAACATGCAAGGCAGACACATTTACAGAATACTAGTTCTCTGGCCTGCAACAATTATTCTTTAATATCATCCAGTAACTAGTCATTCAGCTTTATCATATTGTTTTATGATTTTTTTCTGACTTTTTGGGTCACAGCCGGCAATACTAAGGGGTTACTCCTGGCTCTGCACTCAGGAATGACTCTTGGCTACCATATGGGATGCTGGGGATTGAATCTAGGTTGGCTGCATGCAAGGCAAACACCCTCTCTACTGTGCTATTGCTCCGGTCCTGATATCATATTGTTTTATAGCTTTAAAATTATTTATATACTTTGCTTGCTTTGAGATTCACTTAAGGCTCATAAATTTTATTGGCTGACATAGCCGTCTTTTTTTGTGGGGGGTGTGTCAGGGATCAAACCCATGCCTGCGAGGCATGCACTTTACCATTGAGTCCTGTCTCTGCTCTGTTCTGTCTATTAAGCCTACTTAGTCTGCTGATGTTTCCCTTCTTGCTCTCCCCCTCTCTCCATTCCTCTCCCACTCATTGATTTGCTGAAGGAGTTGGCTAGTAGTCATGTTACTTTTCTGGAGTAGTTTATGGGACCCTTTGAAGTGTCATTAACATGTTCTCCTATCCTTTGAATTTCCTCAAAATTGGAGGCATTAAGAGATGTATATTTGATTTTGAGGGCATGGCTACTTCACGGGTTGTTTTTAGTTTTTATACTGGGAGGTACATAATGTTTGCTTTTTGTGATGTGGCTCAAAGGATGATCATTACCTAGATCTGTTATTTTGTGATGGGGTGGGAAACTTGTGATATTCAGATTCTCTCATTTCTTCTTTGTTTGCTAATTGGAATAATTCTGTAAAAGAAATTTTCCTAATTAACCATTTGTTTACACCAAGGTACAGAAGATATATAAAAAAGGCAGGATAAATGTTTGATTCTTCTAAGTTTTTAAAGGAATGAGGTAGTTGCTTAATATACTTAATTAGGGAGAAAGGAGACTTTTTTTCATTTTAATTTCATCCTTTTTTCGCTTTGTTTTTGGGCCACACCTGGT
This sequence comes from Sorex araneus, assembly GCF_027595985.1. Lineage (NCBI taxonomy): Eukaryota > Metazoa > Chordata > Mammalia > Eulipotyphla > Soricidae > Sorex > Sorex araneus. The sequence continues at coordinate 25,303,475 of NC_073313.1, forward strand.
TGTCTCACGAGGTACTCCTGGTTCTGTACTCAGGGATCACTCCTGGTGGGCTTTGGGGACCATATGAGATGCTGGGGATTGAACCTGGGTTGGCCATGTGCAAGGCTTGATTTCAATTTTCCCTATTAATTTCATTTTAAACTCATAGATTTAGATGTTCAATGTGTGTCAATCCATTGAAAGTATTATTCTTATTAGTGATCAAAGTTTTCCATCTTTGGTCACTGAGTAATCTTTCAATTTGCATCCAGAATCTTATATCTTATAAAAAATTAGCCCAATGGTGGTTGGAGCCATACTATAGTGGGTAGGGAACTTGCCTTCATGTGGCTGACCCAGGTTTGATTCCCATCAGCCTATATGATCCTCTGAGCCCACCCGGAGTGATCCCTGAGCGCAGAGTCAGGAGTAATCCCTGAATACCACTTGGTATGACTTTAAAACCAAAAAAAAATTAAAAAATGGTTTAATAGTTGTTAGCTTTTCTGCTTTTTGCCATAGCAAGGTATTTTAGACCTGTATTTTATTATTTTCTGTTGTAGATCTGAATTCAATCATTTCACTAAGAAGTTCAGGTTTCATTTGGATAAAATTTAATATTTATAGACTATTAAATTGACACTTGGGGGGCTGGAGCGATAGTACAGTGGGTAGGGCATTTGCCTTTCAGCGGCCAACCTGGGTTCAATCCCAGGCATCCCATTTGGTTCCCTGAGTACCACCAGGGATAATTCCTGAATGCAAAGCCAGGAGTAAACCCTGAGTATCACTGGGTGTGACCCAAAAGCCAAACAAAAAAAAAAGTTGATGCTTGGGTTGGTCAGCATTTCTAGATTTTGTTTTATTTAGTTTTGGGGCCACATCTGGAAGTACTCAGGGGTCACACCTGGGTCTTCATTCAGAAATTACTCCTGGCAGAGTTCAGAGGAACATATGGGATACTGGGGATTGAACCTAGGTTTGTTGCATGCAAGGCATGCACCTTGTCCATTGTGCTAACCCACAAGCCCCAATTTCTAGATTTTTTCCAGTGAGATGATAATTATTTTCTTAAGAAATAAGAGAATTCTTAAGAGAGAACAATAAGTTCATACTGTTCCTTTATATTTAAAATTGGGACTATATGATTTTTACTTAATATCACTGAGTGTACCTGTATTTCTTCTTTCAGCCACTTGTAATATATTGACTTCTAGTGACACCAGTGCCATTCATTTGTAACATAATTTATTTATTTATTTATTTTGCTTTTTTGGGTCACACCCAGCGATGCACAGGAGTCACTCCTGGCTCATGCACTCAGGAACCACCCCTGGCGGTGCTCAGGGGACCATATGGGATGCTGGGATTCGAACATGGGTCGGCCACATGCAAGGCAAACACCCTACCCGCTGTGCTACCACTCCAGCCCTGAATTTGTAACATCTTTTAATATATACAACTGCAAATACCACTATTACTACTAACACAAATGTAAATATGATTACTGGAAATAGTTTAACACTCTTCTGGTAGTTGATTTTGAATTTACAAAGTCAGATTATTGTGTACATACATTCCCTCCTATGTTCCTCCCTTTTTTGTTCACTTAAAACAGAAAATACTATAAATTTTATGGTTTGCCACACACTAAGTAAATTTGTGGACATATGTGTGTTTTATGGTTTTCCATATATATACTGTCATTTTATATGAGTAAATATGTCAATATATGTATGGTTTGCAGCCCTACTTTTTATGAGTGAAATGGCAGTGCACCAGAGTCTGGGGAGATAGTTTAGAGGGCTGGGGTGCATGCTTCACATGCTGGAGGTTCAGTTTGATCACCTTCACTGCATAGTCCACTGGATTGGGCCCCCAAGGGCTAAATAAGTAAGTGAATTATTGTATATGGGCTGGATGATTTCATTCAGTAGTAGAACACTTGCCCTGAATATATGAGGCCCTAGGTTGGTTTCCTATCACCACAAACAATAACGAAACACACAAAATACACTCCTCCCCCAACAAATGGTAGTACATTAAACTTACTTTGTTCTACTCTTTTTTTCACTTAATATATTCTGATGCTCACTCTGTATTTTGAATACTTAGGGATATTCTAGTTGCCAGGTACTCTATTGGATAGAGAGGCTATAGTTTATATTTTCTGTCTCTAATTAGGTGCTATTTGGCTTCGTTTTAGACTTTTGCTTTCACAAATAGAGCTGTAATGAATTGCCTGTGCATAAGCCATTTTCCCTTTTTGCCAAGGTATCTTGGGAGACAATTGAGATTACTGTGCCAAAGACTATGTGTGTGTGTGTGTGTGTGTGTGTGGTTCTGCTAGATCAAGTTGGCTTTCCATTCATACAGGGTTCGTTGATCTGCAAGGGTTTCCTCTAGTTTCTGTATTGTGGATACCTGTGCCAGGCAACCCACATTTGTGTTTTGGACCATTTCCTTAAATGCCAGGACTTCTGTCTGTTGACCACTTAGTTGTCATTCTAACCTGTTAATTGCCATCAGTGGAAGGAATCTGCATCGTCCAAAGTCATACTCCCCTATGGCGAGGGTCAGCCTGTGCTCAGTAACGGGTGGTTGTAGTGTCATGACTCCCAGTTCAGGACAACCCTGAAGAGCCATGCTGACTCCATAGATCCTCATAGGATCGACTGCATGTTGCTGAGGCAGCCCAGCAGCCCAGTTTCTCCCTTGCCCAATTATGCTTCCTACCCTTCTGCTAATATTAATTACAAAAACTCATTTAATAAACTTTCTTCTTTAGGAGGGAGTGGAGTGATGTTGGATAACATTGGGTTGTCTTTGCTCTCCCTGCAGGGAGCTTAGGTTTATTGAGTTATTCCCACAACAGTGCCCCTGAGGCACACCCAATTCTATCAAACACTAATAATCCTTTATTGTTTTTCTCTTTCCTTTATGTCACTTGCATGGTTTAGTAATGTTGTTTTTATTTAGACAAAGGAAGACCGTTCATGTTATGCTTTTGTAACATGGGAGTTAATTGACTCTAAATAACATTTACTCTAGGCATGCATCCATCTATATATTCCAGACCATAATCCTCAGGCCAGGTTAGTCTTTCCTAACCCCAGCAGCGTCCTTATTCCGTTCCTTCTTTTTGGATCATGACAGAGTTTGTTCCATGACATTACTCATTATATGTAATGGTGTTAGCTTGTCCCCTTTCGATGCCAGAGTCGCTTACTGCTTGCCCTGGGCTCATCCAGTGACTGTCACTGGCAGTCGGTGTGTGTGAGAGGGGAACAGGAGTGCCTCAAGTACGGGCCCTGGAAACCCTGTGGATGCTATGACAACGAGTAGGAGGGCTGCTGTGGTGGGCCTTGAAGCCTAGGGTGCAGGCCCAGGTGGAGCCGTGGCAGGTGCAGATCTTGGTGATAGAAGCAAATATTCAAATGAGAATTTTGAAGGCCGGACTGGAGAAGGTTCCATGTGAACAGCAGTTGAACATGGGTCAGTCATTCCTGAGAGATGGGCGAGCGCCATTCCAAAGGGAGGGATGAGGGGCTGGAGCAATAGCACAGCGGGTAGGGCGTTTGGCTTGCACGCAGCCGACCTGGGTTCGAATCCCAGCATCCCATATGGTCCCCTGAGCACCGCCAGGGGTGATTCCTGAGTGCATGAGCCAGGAGTGACCTCTGTGCATCGCTGGGTGTGACCCAAAAAGCAAAAAAAAAAAAACAAAAAAAAAACAAAGGGAGGGATGGGCGGTGGCCTCCATTGCCCTCGGCAGATTGAAAGGGAGTCAGATTCAGAAACCCAAATCTGGAGCGGTGGAGACAGGTGTGTTGAGGTGTAATGTAAGGTGCAGTAATGTAACCCATCCTGGAGAAGCCAGTGGGGGGCCCGGGGAGAATTCTCTTTTCTTTTCTAAAAATTTATTTTATTTATTATTTATTTTTAAATGAATCACTGTGATATACAGTTACAGACTTACAAGCAAGCTTTCATGATTAGGTTTCAGTCATACTATGATTGAATGCCCATGCCACCACCAGTGCCCATTCTTCACCACCAATGTCCCCAGTGTCCATACCACCCCCCCCACCCCTTCCCACCCTTTGCCTCTAGAGTTCTCTTTCCTTTGTGAAGGGCAGGATGCCCTGCAATGGGTTTGCCCAGAGAGAGGGGCCTGTGCCTTGGAACGCGTGTCAGTGGCGGCGGTGGCTGGTGAGTTCTCGCTAGCCTTTGAAAATCTGGGGGAGAGGGGAAAAAGCTCGGGGCGTCCATAGCCTTACCTGCAGCAGGTCTTCAAAGGTGAACAGCCTCTGGCATGTTGGAACAATGTAGGCAAGGGAAGTCAGCAAGATCCCACATGAATGTGCTCAGGAAACCGTATGCGGTCTTGGAGATTTAAACCAGGGTCACTGTCGCCACAGTTGCATACAAGGCAGATGTCTTTCTTCCTGAAATATTTCTCTGGCACCCTCATCTAATACTTTCTTCTGGCTAATCTCTATCTCACCATCTCCTTTACTGGACTACCACCTGCAACACCCAGTTATAAAAGAATTCACCCATTTTTTCCCCCTGCAGTTTCATGTTTACCATTTTAAAAAATTTTCATAAAGTTGTTCACAATAATGGATTACATTCAATATTTCGACACCAGTCCCACCACCATCACACCTTCCCACCACCATTATTTTGAATTTTCCACCACCACTCAAACCTGCCGGACAGGCAGATGCTAGATAATTTATTTGTATTGCCTGCTATGAATAACAAAAGATGTTGCACGAGCTCCTAGAAATCTAAAATTTTAGATAAATAGGGTCTGGAGAAATCTCTGCAGCGAGCTATTCGGTTCCGAGATTGTGTCGTGTGTCTCTGTATCATGGCTGTTAATGAGCTTAAGCAGTCGCCAGAGGCAGTTCATGGGTGAGACTTCCAGAGTCCCACGGGGGTGGGAGATGGGAAGGGCTGGCCTATCCCCTTTCCCACGGCCTGGAGTTTGGAATCAGTAATCCTGAGTACCTGGACTTTTCATTAGGTTCTGGAAGTTGGCAGCCACTGGGATTCTTAGGGAACAAGTAGAGGGATGATACCTGCTCCCATCTGAGGCATCATGGTGAAATCGGCTTGGTGCAAAGGGGACCATATGGGGTGCTGGGAATCGAACCTGGGTCCGCTGCATGCAAGGCAAACACCCTATCCGCTATGCTATTGATCCAGCCCCTTTTTTGTTTTTTTATTTTTGCTTTTTGGGTCACACCAGGCGATGCTCAGGGGTCATCGACTCATACACTCAGGAATTAGTCCTGGTGGAATTACTCCTGCAAGACAAATGCCCTACCCGCTGGACTATCGCTCCAGCCCCACAAGATACTTAGCCAAAGTTCTGTGAGCTGGTAGATCTTCAGCAGAACCAGTATATATTCGGTTTTGTGATTCTTTTGTGTGTACTCATGTTTACCATTTAATTCTCTGATTCTTTTGGAATTTACACTGGTATACAATATAAAGATGGATCTAATTAGAACTTTTCCCATAGAGTTATCCCATTATCCCAACATCCACTTATCAAAAAGGTAATTATCTTCCCACTAATTGAGATGTTATTTTTGTTGTTCACTACATTTCCATAAACAGTGGAATAAACTTCTAGATTTTCTGTTTGGGTTCTTTTTTGTTTGTTTGTTTTTTGGTGATCAACTTAACAATGCTCAGGGGTTACTCCTGCCTCTGTGCTCAGGAATTACTCCTGGCAGTGCTCAGGGAACCATATGGGATACCAGGGATTGCACCCAGGTCAGCCTTGTTTTTTTTTTTTTCTTTTTGGGTCACACCCGGCAATGCACAGGGGTTACTCCTGGCTCTGCACTTAGGAATTACCCCCTGGAAGTGCTCAGGAGACCATATGGGATGCAGGGAATCGAACCCGGGTTGGCAGCATGCAAGGCAAACGCCCTACCTGCTGTGCTATTTCTCCAGCCCCCATTTTTTGTTTCCTCCCCCCCAGGTCAGCCTTGTGCAAGGTAAGCATCCTACTTGCTACACTATTTCTCTATCTCCCCATTTTTCAAGATTTTAAACATTTTCAGTTTTGGTTTTTGGGCCACATCCAGTGGTGCTCCGGGCTTACTCCTGACTCTACACTTAGGGATCACACCTGGCAGGCTTATGGGACCATACAGAATGCTGGGGGTCAAACCGGGGTCTGCTAACTCTCCATTACATTGAAGCTAAAAGCATCTTTAAGGACGAAACAGCATTGACCATGCAAGTGGAAGCAAACATAAACAAATGGGACTACATCAAACTAAGAAGCTTCTGCACTTCAAAAGTAACAGTGACTAAAATACAGAAAGAGCCCACAGAATGGGAAAGAATATTTACCCAATACCCATCTGATAAGGGATTAGTATCCAGGATATACAAGATACTTGTATAATTGTATAAGAAAAAACTCTACAACCCCATCAAAAAATGGGGAGAAGAAATGAACAGAAGTTTCCTCAAAAAAGAAATACAAATGGCCAAAAGGCACATGATAAAATGCTTCCATCACTAGTCATCAGGGAGATGCAAATCAAAACAACAATGAAATATCATCTCACACCACAGAGACTGGCACACACTCAAAAGAACAAAAGCAACCAGTGCTGGCGTGGATGTGGGGAAAAAGGGATGCCCCTTCACTGTTGGTGGGAATGCAGACTTGTCCAGCCTTTCTGGAAAACAATATGGACAGTCCTTCAAAAACTAGAAATTGAGCTTCCATATGATCCCGCATTACCACTTCTGGGAATATATCCCGAGGATGCAAAAGAACACAGTAGAAATGACATCTGTACCTATATATTTATTGCAGCCCTGTTCACAATAGTCAAGCTATGGAAACAACCCGAGTGCCCTAAAACAGATGACTGATTAAAGAAACTTTGGTACGTCTACACAATGTAATGCTATGCAGCTGTTAGGAGAGATGAAGTCATGAAATTTGCTTATAAATGGATAAACATGGAGATTTTCATGCTAAGTGAAATGAGTCAGGAAGAGAGGGACATACATAGAAGGACTGCACTCATTTGTGGAGTGTAGGGTAGTATCACATGAGGCTGACACCCAAGGATGGTAGATCCAATGGCCAGGGGGATTGCTCCATAGCTTTAAGACTGCGTCATGAGTGGAGGGGAGAAGGCAGATGGAATAGAGAAGGGATTACTAAGAAAATAATGGCTGGAGAAACCGGTTGGGATGGGAGATGCATGCCAAAAGTAGATAATGGACCAAACATGATGACCTCTCAGTGTCTGTGTTGCAAGCTATAATGCCCAAAAGTAGAGAGGGAGTATGGGGAATATTGTCTGCCATGGAGGCAGGGGGAGAGTGGGAAAGGGGGTCTATACCCGGGATATTGGTGGTGGGAAATGTGCGCTGGTGGAGGGATGGGTGTTTGATCATTGTGAGATTGTAACCGAAACATGAAAGCTTGTAACTATCTCATGGTGATTCAATAAAATTTTAAAAAAATTAAAAAAAACCTGGGATCTGCTGCGTATAATCTCTCTGGCCCCATAAGTATTAATTTTTATGTTGATTTTATAACTTTCTATTTTAGGTGTCTCATTTTTTGAAATATTTTTTCTAGATTCTTTTAGATTTTCTAAATATATTATCATAGTTTAAGTAAATCTTGCCTCTCAAAAATTTTGCTTCTAATTAATTTTTCTTGTATCTGTGGATTGGTTTAATACCTACCTTCATGTTTTTACCTGATTTTATCAGAAAAGCTCTTAGTTTGCATGAATGATGATTTTTGTGCTGGGCCATAATGTATTTTTTATTACTTTGAGAAAGTATTCCTAAATATTTTATTAATTTTTTTTTCACATGGAGTATTCAGTTTTTTCAGATCTCTTCAGCATTGATGGAAATAGCTGTATGCCTTTCTAACAAGCTAAAACTTTGTTTTCCCAAGGGCTCGAGTGATAGTACAGCAATTGGCAGGTAGCTTGACTTGCAGGCAGTAGACCCAGGTTTGATCGCTGGCACCCCATATGGTCTCCTGAGTGCCACCAGAAGTGATCATTGAGCATACCCAGAGTAACCCCTGGGCATCTCCAGGTATGGCCCCAAACCTCCTCTAAATTGTTTTCCCAATTTTTATTTAATACCAATTCATTATACTGTTAATAATATGGGCTGGAGCGATAGCACAGCGGTTGGGCGTTCGCCTTTCACGCGGCTGACCCAAGTTCGATTCTTCCGCCCCTCTCGGAGAGCTCGGCAAGCTACCAAGAGTATCAAGCCCACACGGCAGAGCCTGGCAAGCTACCCATGTGTATTGGATATGCCAAAAACAGTAACAATAAGTCTCTCAATGAGAGACATTACTGGTGCCCGCTCAAACAAATTGATGAACAACGGGATGACAGTGACAGTGACAGTTAATAATATAGTTTCAGGCATACGGTGTTTCAACACTGAGTCCACCCGGTGTCAGCAGCCCCCACTGATATCTCTAAGTCTTCTCCCACTCTCCTCTAAGGAATTTTATCAGTGTTTTAGAAAATTCCCCAAAATCTAACCAAACTTAAATTTCTGATGGAAAAGTACATCTGATTGTGATGTATTTTTGTGTGTAGCACTGTAGCACTGTCATCCTTTTGTTCATCGATTTGCTCGAGCAGGCACCAGTAACGTCTCCATTGTGAGACTTGTTGTTACTGTTTTTGGCATATTGGATACGCCACAGGTAGCTTGCCAGGCTCTGCCATTGTGGGGGCGGGGGCAGGATACTCTCGTAGCTTGCCGGGCTCTTGAGAGGGATGGAGGAATTGAACCCAGGTTAGCCGTGTGCAAGGCAAACGCCCTGCCTCTGTGCTATCACTCCAGCCCATTTTTGTGTGTACTGGTTAATTTTGCTTGCTAGTAATTTATGATTTTTGCATTGAAAACACAGTTAGATTCATGGTTTTTTCTATTTTAGTTAAATTTTTTGGTTGTTTTTGACCATACCTGGTGATACTCAGGCCTTACTTCTGGTTCGCTGCTCAGGGATCACAGAGTCCTGGTGGACGCTGGGGGACCAGATGCCGGGGATTGTACCCAGGTCAGTTGCATGCCACTGTACTATCTCTCCAGTCTCCAAGTCCTAAAACATTTAATGTTTTTCTTTCTTTATTGCAAACAGTTTAGGCAGCATCAGGATGATTGACTTTTAAAGTGTTGGTATAATTTCTCTTGAGAATCTGAGATTCTACCTGTGCCTGACACTTCTTTGGGGGAGAGGTGGGAGCTTTTGTTTTCTTTTGGTTGTTTTCAATTTTTTTTTAAATTTTATTAAAGCACCATGGTTTACACAGTTATTCATAGTTGAGTCTTAGACATATAGTGTTCCACCACCCAGCCCACCACCAGTGTCAACTTCCCTCCACCAGTGTTCCCAGGTTCCCCCCCACACCACCCCCAGTCTGCTATGTTGACAGCACAGTTTGAAGTTTGCTTGTTGATGTGTGGATCTCGTGTTTTCAGTATTGTTGACTTTGTGCTTTGGATATATAGCTTTATCACTCTTCTACACATTATCGATGTACCCGAACTCCTGAGTCCCCTTGACCTGTGGGAGAGCTGTTTTTATTTCCTTTTAGTTTTTGGACCACACCAGCTGTTCTCAGGACTTACTCCTGGCTCTGTGCTCAGAGATAAGTCTTAGCAGGTTTGGGGGACCATATGGGGTGCTAGGGATTGAACTCAGGTCAGCTGCATTCAAGGCAAATGCCCTACCACTATACTATTGCTTCTATCCCTGTAGGAGAACTTTTAAATACTTTTCCTGATTTTGCTTATGGTAATATATTTAGATAAATTTTGTTTTTCTAGGAAATCATTTTCAAATTTTTTTATAGAGAATTATGCAAAATAGCCTGAGTTTAATTTTTTTTTAGTATTTGATGGTTATTTTCCACCTTGTAAGTTTAAATTCTATATGCTTATTCTATTTTGTATATCGTTTAGGTTTTTGTACTGGATGTTTAATTCAGTTATCTTCACTATTGTTAATATAGGCATTCATGACACATATTATTGTGGTTAAGATTTTAGCTCTATTCCACATATTTGATTATATTATGTCTTCATTAATTAAAAACTGTCAGAAGTTCTTTTTCCCCAATCTCCTTGTTTTTGAGTTTTCTGTGATGTGTGTAGTTATTTAATGAATTCTATTATTTTGTAAACAAATTTTGACTTGCATAGGAATATCCAGTTTTGCTTCTGAGGTTTGCTTTGGAATCAGTTTGTTGAGAACGGCTTTCTGGATTTCTTTCTTTGTAGCAATGATGTTTTATTCCTTATTGTCTTTTGTCACTCTGTAGAGATCATTATGGGTGAGTTTTCCTATAGTTTTGGAAACTAGGGGTAGACTTGTTGCCTTTTCTGTCTCACAAAGTTACAGATTCCTAAGAGGTTTGTTTTCTTTTTCTTTTCCCCCCATATTTGATTTGGTGTATTCAGGGCAGTTAGGGAAAAAAATTCAGATTTTTTTCCCTGAGCTATGAAGAATATGACCCCACTGTTTCAGGGATCTTTGTCCTTTTCACTTACTCTTTTCACTTTCAGTTGAACTCATCATCAAAGATGTCCATACTACCTCAGTATTACTCACTTGGGATTTTTCTCTCAGCATTTTATTCTCATAGTAGGGATTTGTTTTGGAGGGAGACTTGGTTTGTTAAATTTGAAGCGTATAGGACTGATTTTGCTCCAGCTGGGTTACATTTGTTTTAGGCATAAAATAATTTTATTTAGGAAGTATGAGTCAGAATAGGGAACCTCATAAAGTAAAAGAAAGGAATTACACACCCCATGTTGGGATGTGGACAATTATGGTGAAGAATGTGTCAATATAATTTTTTATTTAATTGAATCACTGTGAGATATACAATAAGAAAGTTGTTCAAGATTGATTTCAGACAGGTTCCCTGTCCCTTCACCGGTATACATTTCCCACCGCCAATGTCCCCTGTTTCCTTCCCCCCACCCCGCCATTGTGTGCCACTATGGCAGACACTTCTCTCTCTCCCTACTTCTCCCTCTCCCTCTCTTTCCTTTTGGGTATATGGTTTGCAATACAGGTACTGAGGGGTTATCATGTATATCCCTTTCCCTCCCTTCAGCACTCAGTTCTTGTCCAGCACAATAATTTTCAACTATTATTGCCGTGATGGTCCCGTCTCTCTCCTAACTGCCCTTTGCCTCTGACACATTTGTTGCAAGCTTACAATTGTAGACTAGTCCTTTTGGCCCTGTTTCTCTTTCCTTGGATATTAGTCTCATACTATATATATCAAAGGCCTTCTTTAAATCGATGAACATTAGACAGAGTGGCATCTTGAACTCTTGTGAAACTTCAATGAGCTTGGTCACTGTGTGGATATGGTCGATTGTGTTGAATCCTTTTCGGATCCCAGCTTGCTTGCATGGTTGTCCTTCGTTTAGTATTCTGCCTATTCTATTCAGGATGACTCGAGTAAATAACTTGTAGATTATGGACAACAGAAAGATCAGGCGATAGTTGCTGATGTCTCCCTTCTTGTACAACAGAACATTCCTGCTGGTTTTCCATTGGGATGGAACTTTGCATTCGGACAGGTAGCATGTGAAGAGCCGAGCCGGTGTATTGACGAGTACTAGCGGCAGATTCTTCAGGTGTTTGGGTCTGACCTTGTCTGGACAGGGTGCTGTTCTTGTCTTTACCAACGAAATGGTGTGTCTGATTTCAGAAGGGAAGAGGTTGGGAACAACATATCCATCCTTCGGAATTTGGTATGTGGGCATGTGAACGTGGCTGTCAAAGAGATCCGAGTAAAAGTTGTGAATAATACTCTCCCTTGTCCTTCTGGAAGTTATGATAGATCCCTCAGGATGTTGGAAGGCAGTCATCTTGGTCTTGTAGTTGGTGAAAGACAGGCGAGCGTTGCGAATACTTTTCCCGGTTTCTGCCACATCAGCCAACACTGCTGCTCTTCTCTCTTTGAGGTCTCTCTTTAAATTTTTTACTAGTTAATCACCATGATGTACAGTCACAGACTTACAAAATTTCGTGCTTGCATTTCGCTATATATATATATATATATATATATATATATATATATATATATATATATATATATATTGCTTTTTGGGTCACACCCAGTGATGCTCAGGGGTTACTCCTGGCTTTGCACTCAGGAATTACTCCTGGCAGTGCTTGGGGGACCATATGGGATGCCGGGGATTGAACCCGGGTCGGCCGCGTGCAAGGCAAACGCCCTACCTGCTGTGCTATCGCTCTGGCCCCAGTACTATATTTGTTAATATCTCATAAATGAATGCAATCGCTCTATGTTTGTCGCTCTCTTTCTGACTCATTTCATTCAGCAAGATATTCTCCATGTCCATTTATTTATAAGCAAATCTCATGACTTCATTTTTCCTTGTGGCTGCATAGTAAGTATTCCTTTGTGTAGGTGTGCCATAGTTTCTTTATCCAGTTGTCTGCTCTTGTGCACTCAGGTTGTTTCCAGATTCTGGTGATTGAGAATTGTGTTCCAGTGAACATAGAAGTGCAGATGGTGTTTCTGCTGTGCGTTTTTGGGCCCTCAGGGTATATTTCCAGAAGTGGCATTGCTGGGTGTGCCCATATGTTACCGCATATAGCTCCCCTTAATGAAGGGACACATTCACAAATGAAATCAAGAAAAACATCTCCCCATTCCAGCACTTATCCCTAGATTAGTCTTCTGTTAATGCCTGCTGATTTGGGGGCTTCCTGATAAGGACATCTGAAGTCCAGTTACCTTCTTTCTGCATACGCCTACCTAGATGTTTAGTCTACATGGGTTCGTTAACAGTTTTTTGTAATACTCTCTTGCCTGTTTCCCTGCTTGTATTGTTTGTGTAAATATGACACTACAAGAATACAGTGAGGCTGGGAAGATAGCTGGGAAGTGACTGGATTGCATGCGTTGCATGCACAAAGCCCTGAGTTTGATTTCCTAGCTCATGGGTGCAGACCTTCTGCTCCTCACCCCTGGAACTGAGCAGCACGGTCTCACTGGGCCTGAGCACCAAAGCCTCTCCGGCTGGCAGTGATTTCCTGTTCCCTAAGAACTGCTGTGAAGGTTCCATGAATAAAAATGAAGATACCAGCTGGTTTGTTTTTATCCTTCATGTATAGGATAAAGACTATCTTCTACAGGACAGTTTTATAGACTTGCTGAATCTGTCTGCTTCCTCTGCTTCTCTTTTCTACCATACCAATCTTTCCTATTTCTGGGACTTTGCTTGTGCTGTGGCTTCTGACTTGAATATATTTCCTCTTTTTCATTTTTTAAAAATATTTTTATTGATTCACCGTGAGATATACAGCTGCAAAGTTGTTCATGATCGAGTCTCAGTCATACAATGCATTTTATGTTTTCTTTAACTCATTCCTTCAGATACTTAGCATTTTCCTTCTTCCAAGAAGAACATTTCCTAGAACTACCCCTGCATTCACCCTGGGCTGTTCGTCCATTATACCCGCAAAACACTCATGCATATATCCTTATTGTACTCATCACAGTGTAATTAGCTATTTCAAGGGTCCTTATTCCCTCATCATCTCTAGCTAAGCTCACGACTCTTCTAAATCAGTTTATCTTACTCGCTAGTACTTTGCTAAGAATTGTTCCC